>NC_088710.1:6787395-6898895 GCF_963576615.1 Watersipora subatra | reverse complement strand
ATTTTGACAATTATTTCAAACCAATGGTTAAAAGGTTATGCAAACTCGTGGTTATATTGGAACCCTCAAATTAGCAACAACATAGCACAATGGCGTTGATATGCTATATCACTCAAACTGCTTTTGCAATAATTGCTCAATATCCCCGAGCAAATGGTTAAAAAATCATACACGCTTTGTGGAGATAATGGAGCAGGCATTAGGGACATTTTATTACATATGACTTCTACATATTTGTTTATACATATTTGTATGACTGTGAGCGGAGTTGCATCAATTGGCCAACTTCCCAGAATAGTTACATAATTATAAACACTGGTGATGGTATCTTAGCATCTATTTAAGGACATCTTGTCACAATAGCTATGAGATGCTTGATAACTGCGTGTAGATTGGTAATAATTGGTCAATGTTTCAAACTAATGGAAGCAATATCATTCACAGTTGCAATAATAGTTTTGCCACAAAATTGTTGAAATCTTCTCACACATTCGCTTTAAGATGGTTAACGAATAAGTGTGCACTTACAATTATAGATCAATTTTTTCAAGCTAACGTTTCAAATATAACAAAAACTTGCTGTGATATTTGTGCCATTAAATTAGAGAGATTTTACCACAGCCCAAATGCTTTGAAATGATTAGTGACTGTAAGTGAACTTACACAAAATTGTAAAGTCATATGCACATGTGATAATAGTTCTGTCATCAAATTGAGACATCTTGCCATGATGAATTTACATGGCTTAAAACTGTACATTCTTTTATCAGAATTGGTTAATGCGACCATACAAATGTTTAAAATAGCGTAAACATGTCTGAGATATTTGGCTGTCAAATTACGGCCATCTTACAGCAACAGTTTTTAGATTGTTCATGACTGTGAGTTCACACATAATAATTGTTCCATGTCCCCAAATTAATGATTAAAATATCATACACACCTGTGAGAATAATTTTACCATCAAATTGGGGACATATTGTTGCAATGGTGTTGACATTGTCTATGACTGACTGTGTTCTTTTGTTCTAATTGGTCAATGTGCTCAGAAAACTGTTTAAAAAAGCATATTTATTGGGGTTGATATTTTGGCATTAAAATTGGAACATCTTGCAGCAATGGTATTATGAATGATGATGACTGTGATTTCAAATAAAATAATCAGTCAATGTCCCCAAATCAATGGTTAAAATATCATACACACGTGTGAGAATAATTTTACCATCAAATTGGGGACATATCGTTGCAATGGTGTTGACATATTCTATGACTGACTGTGTTGTTTTGTTATAATTGGTCCATGTGCTCGGAAAACTGTTTAAAAAGCATATTTATTGGGGTTGATATTTTGGCATTAAAATTGGAACATCTTGCAGCAATGGTATTATGAATGATGATGACTGTGATTTCAAATAAAATAATCAGTCAATGTCCCCAAATCCATGGTTAAAATATCATACACACGTGTGAGAATAATTTTACCATCAAATTGGGGACATATCGTTGCAATGGTGTTGACATATTCTATGACTGACTGTGTTGTTTTGTTATAATTGGTCCATGTGCTCAGAAAACTGTTTAAAAAGCATATTTATTGGTGTTGATATTTTGGCATTAAAATTGGAACATCTTGCAGCAATGGTATTATGAATGAGGATGACTGTGATTTCAAATAAAATAATCAGTCAATGTCCCCAAATCAATGGTTAAAATATCATGCACACGTGTGAGAATAATTTTACCATCAAATTGGGGACATTTCGTTGCAATGATGTTGACATATTCTATGACTGACTGTGTTGTTTTGTTATAATTGGTCCATGTGCTCAGAAAACTGTTTAAAAAGCATATTTATTGGTGTTGATATTTTGGCATTAAAATTGGAACATCTTGCAGCAATGGTATTATGAATGATGATGACTGTGATTTCAAATAAAATAATCAGTCAATGTCCCCAAATCAATGGTTAAAATATCATGCACACGTGTGAGAATAATTTTACCATCAAATTGGGGACATTTCGTTGCAATGATGTTGACATATTCTATGACTGACTGTGTTGTTTTATTATAATTGGTCAATGTACTCGGGAAACTGCTTTAGAAGCATATTTACTGGGGTTGATATTTTGGCATTAAAATTGGAACATCTTGCAGCAATGGTATTATGAATGATGATGACTGTGATTTCAAATAAAATAATCAGTCAATGTCCCCAAATCAATGGTTAAAATATCATACACACGTGTGAGAATAATTTTACCATCAAATTGGGGACATATCGCTGCAATGGAGTTGACATATTCTATGACTGACTGTGTTGTTTTGTTATAATTGGTCAATGTGCTCGGGAAACTGCTTTAGAAGCATATTTATTGGGGTTGCTATTTTGGCATTAAAATTGGAACATCTAGCAGCAATGGTATTATGAATGATGATGACTGTGATTTCAAATAAAATAATCAGTCAATGTCCCCAAATCAATGGTTAAAATATCATACACACGTGTGAGAATAATTTTACCATCAAATTGGGGACATTTCGTTGCAATGATGTTGACATATTCTATGACTAACTGTGTTGTTTTATTATAATTGGTCAATGTACTCGGGAAACTGCTTTAGAAGAATATTTACTGGGGGTTGATATTTTGGCATTAAAATTGGAACATCTTGCAGCAATGGTATTATGAATGATGATGACTGTGATTTCAAATAAAATAATCAGTCAATGTCTCCAAATCAATGGTTAAAATATCATACACACGTGTGAGAATAATTTTACCATCAAATTGGGGACATATCGCTGCAATGGAGTTGACATATTCTATGACTGACTGTGTTGTTTTGTTATAATTGGTCAATGTGCTCGGGAAACTGCTTTAGAAGCATATTTATTGGGGTTGCTATTTTGGCATTAAAATTGGAACATCTTGCAGCAATGGTATTATGAATATTCATGACTGTGATATCAAATAAGATAACCAGTCAATGTCCCCAAATCAATGGTTAAAATATCATACACACGTGTGAGAATAATTTTACCATCAAATTGGGGACATATCGTTGCAATGGTGTTGACATATTCTATGACTGACTGTGTTGTTTTGTTATAGTTGGTCCATGTGCTCAGAAAACTGTTTAAAAAGCATATTTATTGGTGTTGATATTTTGGCATTAAAATTGGAACATCTTGCAGCAATGGTATTATGAATGATGATGACTGTGATTTCAAATAAAATAATCAGTCAATGTCCCCAAATCAATGGTTAAAATATCATGCACACGTGTGAGAATAATTTTACCATCAAATTGGGGACATTTCGTTGCAATGCTGTTGACATATTCTATGACTGACTGTGTTGTTTTATTATAATTGGTCAATGTACTCGGGAAACTGCTTTAGAAGCATATTTACTGGGGTTGCTATTTTGGCATTAAAATTGGAACATCTAGCAGCAATGGTATTATGAATGATGATGACTGTGATTTCAAATAAAATAATCAGTCAATGTCCCCAAATCAATGGTTAAAATATCATACACACGTGTGAGAATAATTTTACCATCAAATTGGGGACATATCGTTGCAATGGTGTTGACATATTCTATGACTGACTGTGTTGTTTTGTTATAATTGGTCAATGTGCTCGGGAAACTGCTTTAGAAGCATATTTTTGAGGTTGGTATTTTGGCATTAAATTTGGAACATCTTGCAGCAATGGTATTAGAAATATTCATGACTGTGATATCAAATAAGATAATCAGTCAATGTCTCCAAATGAATCGTTAAAAGATCATACACACTTGTGAGAATAATTTTACCATCAAATTGGGGACATATTGTTGCAATGGTGTTGACATATTCTATGAATGACTGTGCTCTTTTGTTCTAATTGGTCAATGTGCTCAGGAAACTCCTTAAGAAGTATATTCATTGGGGTTTATACTCTGGCATTAAATTTGGAACATCTTGCAGCAATGGTATTAGGAATAATGATGACTGTGATATGAAATAAAATAATCAGTCAGTGTTCCCAAATCAATGGTAAAAATATCATACACACCTGCGATAATTTTTCTACAACCAATATAGGGATATCTTTTCTCAATAATATTTCTACTAATTTGTTAAACTAATGGTTACAAACTTGCTGATTAAAGTACCAAACATTCCCTTGTGCTCAAATTGCCCTCTAAATAGTTGAGGGTGAAAAGTACAGATTCCCTATTAGACTAGCATTGAGAGAATTTATGATATCGTGTGCACTTATAATAGTTGGTCAATTGTACCTAAATAATGAATATACTTGTATACTAATACAAAGACACTTTTGTTTTATGTTTACATCATACATCACAAAAATTGTATGACAACATATTTGAGACTATTTTTGATGGTTTGCAGTTCCAATAACTGGCCAATTACTTCAAATAACATTGACTGTAGTATCATACGTAATGTGGATGACGTACACGCATTCAAATTGAACAAAGTTTATTTCAATACTACCGAGATAGCTCAAATCAGTGTGTGCAGTGATAGTATTTATTTAACACTCCCAAGCTAATGGTTAAAATATTTTGCAAACTTTTGATCATATCTGCACTAAAAATTGAGTCAATCTTGTTATTAAACATTTGAATAGATTACAGTTAAATGTATGGCTTTTGCAAAGATGGGCAACTCAATATATTTTTAGGAAAATGTAATAGAGGGCAAATTTTTGGTACGGATAACACGATTTATTAAACATAAAGATATTTTTATAAGGTAAAGGTTTTTGGGCTTACATTAGGCATATTGGAGATACCAATGCTTCATTTCCAAAGCTTGATTCTAATATGTCTCCGTCTATGCTTGGCTTTTTATGCATGGCTTACAAACAAAGGAATTGCGCAAAAATTTAAATTAAAAGTGATAATCATCATGTGCAACCAAACAGAAAAGTACGACTAAAATTAACTATATCCAAATTTATTTGGCTTCCTGATTTTAAAAAAATTACTCACATTTGCTGGCCTGGTTATTTTTACTTTTGTTTAAAAAAGTTAACTCATGATCGCGCAATGTAAATTTTCTGATGGCTGCTCTTGGTAGCGATAAAAATGAGATGTAGCAAAATACTTTATCGATTATAGTAATTAAATTTGTTGCCCAGATCTCAGGGCTTAAGAGTTCTATGAAAACTATGTTAAAATGTTTACCTTGAACATACTCGCGTTAAATGTTGAAAAGTCGTAAATCTAGATAGACATCAGCCTGCAACCTTGGCCTGGCTGTTTGCAATTCAAAACCTTAACTTGAACGGATCACCATAAATTCTGTGAAGCAATTGATTACACTGAATTTATTAATAAACATAAAAGTCTCAGGTCGATTCAACCTTTGCACACCATACATGTGTAGAATTAGTACTTTAAATAGGTTTAATAAAGAACTATTAAACTTCTAAGTTAATATTTGAGGACAAAATTAAGTGATGGATAACTTTTACAAGCACATTTACGAAAGTGTGGGAAGAATATCACATACCGACAACTCCAAAATGGTTGAAAAAAACAAAAATAAGCCAGAGTTATCTTCTCTATGCAAAAGTCCCCGTTTATTAGATAAAAAATTCATACATGTGTGTGAGGTGAAGTCCCCAAAGTTAGTGTTAAATTCTCACGGGCTATAACTGAAAAACGGATAAGATGACAGCTCCAAAAATCAGTGCATTTGTAAACCCAACAAAAAATGTTTTAATATGTTGTTTTTTAAAGCTCTCAATGATAGATGAAAATTGTCCTCAAAGTGATGGTAAAAATATCGCGTCCCCAATTGCATGCGTTTACAAGACTGCGTGTGTGCATGCGTGCGTGCGTGTTAGTGTTGGGCCGGTATCTAATTTAGTGCCGGATCGGATATGCTTGCAATTTTTCATCTGTTTTCCCGGTATCGGTATCCTCGGTATTTACCATCTTCGGTATCCTTTGCCAACTAAGAAAGCTCGGTATTATCGGTACTATTGTTCGGTATGTGGTTATCAGTGTGTCTTTAAATGGTTTAAAGTTTAATGATTTAAAATCTAGTTTGTAGTTTGTGCAAAAAACATTCTTTAGTCAGCAGCATATTGTTACGGCAAGGAGACTCCTTGTTTTAGCAAGCAAAAAAAAGATGGAAATATAAGTTTCATGATAGATGTTTTTTATTGTTCATTCTATTAAAAAATATAGTTATTGATACAAACGTTATGTATAATAGAGAACAGATAGATAATGGCAAGAGGCTCTCTTTGTTAAATAAACTGAAACAGTTTACAGAAATCTTACTATCACATATTGTAATCAGGTAATGTAATCACATAATTATACGCAGTCCAATTAGAGTCCAGCCCGTTAAAATCTTTATACATCCTCCCATCTGTGGAGAACTCCCAAACCTTTGAGGCTGGTGGCATTATCAATGTAACGTAATATAATAGTAGATACAGTAAGCGTGGAAATCTTCGTTGAATTTGTTTGCCAATGCGTGCTGAGCATTGAACTCGAAACCCAAAAAACTCAAAAAAAGGGGTTTTAAGTTCAATGGTGCTGAGATTAGCATGTTCGTCAACGAAGCGTATCCGGATATCCGTATAACCATTTACCGATAGGCTTTTACAGATAATTACCGATCATATAAACCGGCCGCGGATAACTAGCTGTCTCCGAAAATGATTGGTTTCCTCTGATACCGAGAATCCCTCGGTATCGGTAAGAGCGGATAACCTAATACCGGCCCAACACTAGTGCGTGTGTGCGTGTGTGTATGTGCGTGTGTGTGTGAGCTTTTATATGACTTGTATCTATAAAATACTCACATCTTGTGCTAGTTGAGCTAATCTGTCTAGTCTATGAGATAGTTTTAAATAAAATATTGTCACCCACACACGCTGTCAGTGAGACTTAGTACTCATCTTGATTCATAGCTTTTTGGCATTTTCAAATATTAAAAAAAAACCTTTTACTTTACACTCTAAAACAACAATAGAAAACTTCAAAATGATTGGATAAAGTTAAATTTACTTGCTAATATAATAATTTTGATTTTGTGTATTGCGCTAAAACAGTGTAAGATGTTTTTGATCTGCTAAACATTTTTGTCAATGTTAACAAACTCTTTGTGAATATCAAGCTGCAAAAACAAAAAAATAAATAAAAGAAATGATACTTGAATACACTAAGACAATGCTTTTAGACATATAACCTATTTGATTGGTTATTGAACTATGAAGTGTGCAGCCAATAAATCAACAAATAAAAACAACCGTTTTGATTAAAAATAATTACTCAACCCATTCTGCATTGAAACCTAATATACTTGTATAAAATACTTGTTCAAGTCCATCTAATTTGTGTCAGTCTGTCTGGTCTTACTTTGCAATATACTTTTTTTAAACCCTTTTGATTTAATTATAAACTTAGTTTATAACAAATATTGGCCTAAATAATTAGAAATAAATTATTAACAACAATCTTTACAAAATACTTGTTAAAGCCAATCACATTTCTGACAGCCTGTGTGGTTTCACTTTTCAATAAAACTTTTAAACTCTTTTATTTAATTATAAACTTGTTTTATAACAACTAATACGTGGCCTGAAAAATTAGGATTGAACCTCTACTATTATTTTAGGTTATAATTTGTGTTTAGCTTGCGTTTAATGTTAAAAACTACATAAGGATGTTTTGCTATACTTGTACAACTGTATATTATACAGTCAATCAACTTCAGTTGAAGAACAGGAAATAGTTGTAAACCCTGGTAAAGTAATTATAATAGAAGTGCTAAGAGACACTGAAAACCCGGCTGAAATGGACAAGAAAATATACGTAAATGAGAACATATCTGTAAGAAGTTTACGTTTGCTTATTATGATTCTAGTCTACAACTATTTGCTAAAACAGATCTGCTAGTGATTGTGAAATATCAACTAAAAGCAGCTGTATAACTATCTCAGAATTTCTCTGTTTTGAGCAAATAGTAACTATTTGCCAATGTTTCCAACTATAACCAAAACTGCTTTTATTCTATAAACTATGATTGAGGTTACAAAATGTTTACAACTGTTGTAAAAATTTTGTAACCTCAATCAGAGTTTATAGAATAAAAGCAATTTTGGTCGAGGGCACAAAAGTTTTCAAGAATAACAGCATCTTTCAAAAAATTATTTTCATCTTTAGTTTTGGTAACAAAAGAAATGCCTTAATCACAGCTTTCAGAAAAGTAGATGTACAAGCTAAATGTTATATGTATAGCTTGGTAACGAGCATTCAAAGACTATAAGTACTATACTAGCTACTTTGCACAAACCTGTAATATACTCTTTTTTACCAGACTAAGTCAAGTTTTATCTACTACTGGTAAATAATAGTTTCTCCTAGTTTCGGTTACAAGAGTTGAATTGTAGTACAACTTGGTTGCTTCCTGTTACTTTCATACAAGAATAAAAAGGGTATAATTTGGAATACATTCAGAACTAAAGCAAACATTAGTCAAAGGCTTGTGGTAGGCTACTCTTAGTTGGTGTCATGTTGAAGCACAAGAAAGCGATTAAAGTCAGACTTACAAATCTGCCAAAATATTGCTGCACAAAGGGCTGGCATGTCTCAATGATTTCACAGGCGAATATTGGCCAACTGGAGTGAGAGCAACCATTAAAAGACAAAACACAATTAATTTAACTCAAGTCAACCAACGCTTACTCACACATTTTTTATAGAATAACTCGTCATGAAAACCGATCAAGGACATATTTGTATAGATAAGCACCTGAGTATAATGTAAGCATTATTCAGAGATAATGAACCCTCATCTTGAACCCTCATCTCACCTACCTGAGTTAGTTTGACAACCAGCCAGCTGGCTATCATCTGGCTCCTTTGAACAGGCATAATAAGGTTTTAACTTGCCTCTAACTTCCACTTTTGCTTGCTTGCGTCAGTCATGTACATTTTTCTACCTGCGACAGATCTCTATGGCGTGCTCGTGTGCTAGAAAAATTGGTAGGGGTGACACTCTAGATGGCCCGATAACTTTAGGTCTCTGTTTAAAACCATTGTTTGCTGTTTTTTTATTGCGTAGTTTGACACGCAATTGCTACACTCTCATACATTCAAACTGAACTTTTTGGTCAGTACTTATTTGCTCCGGTGATTTTGGGTAGCAGAATACTTTTCTGTTAAGCATGTTGGCCACTATCAGCAATGAGGTCTCTGAAAAAACCAGAGTATCCTGTGAACAGGTTAAGTAGTTTGTAAACACCAACACTGTTCTGTAGCAGTTGCTCTTTGGAGTGCTAGGGAACAGGGTCGACTAAGTTAACGGCTTCTTTTTGTGAAGACCGTACAGCATATACCTTTTCTGTTTTGCTGTTCATCTTATTTATCACCTTTGACCCAACTTTCCAACAGTTGCTGCCATATCAGGAAAGTACTATGAAAATTGTTGATGGCTTGTGGTCTTTTCCACCATAAAGTGTCCTAGAGTGTATGTATGCCATGCAGTGAATTTTTGCATGCCCGGTCGGCATACTGCACCCTGCCTTGAACGATTAAGGGAAATATCCAGTATTCAGTACTCTGTCCAACTAGGTCCTGAACAAACTCTCAGTGCTATGCAAGGTCAAGAGTTCTCCACCTTCTTCTGATCCGAAAGATTTAATTTACACAGATCCAATGTAAAAATACAAATGCATTACATTTATGCGGATGACAATAGCCGCAAAGTATATTGATCTTACAACCAAAACACAGGAAGCTGAAAACATGATTGTCCCAAAATGCTGCTACATGAATAATTTAAAGTTTTGTAATGCGTCAAATTACATTTCAAATATGAAACTGCTATATAAAAAACAAAAACTTACAATACTATTCACGAATTGCTGTAATTGAAGTGAAAAGAAGCGCAAATTAGTTAGTTGAAATAAGTAAAAGACAATATAAGTTTGCATTAACATCACCGATCTGTTCACGAATAACAATTTTGAAATCTAGAAACGGATGAAAAAAGACTCAGTAAAAGACTTTCTATTTTCAACTTAAAATTATGCCATGTAGTAAGCAAGAATAAAAAATTTTCAACATTTTTTATCATTTCTACCTTTGCAGATATAAACTCTAATTAGGGGCATTTCTCCAGGGGACTATCAGTAAATTTTTTTTATTGTATAAGTCTCAAACACTACAGCCATCGTAAGCCGATTGCTTTGTGACTGTACATTGGCTAGTCTATATTGACATACAAATACATTTCAAAGATAAAGTTTATTTTTTCCTAAAATATTTTTCAGCTCATCAAAGCTGATAGCCTTCCTGACAAATACCCCTACCTCTAGGAGTGCTTGTTGATTTTATTGATGTTAAATTTATGGCTAAAAATAAGTGAGCTTTATTGTAGTTTTATGGCTGATTGTGGTATGACATACTGTCAATTTGACCTTAACCTCCTGTTTAACTGTTGTAATAAATATTTTTTTTCAATTATCGCCTTGACTTTAACTATCAATGCATTTGAGCTGTTGCTATTTTAAATGTAGTAAAGTCTGCAGTGTTTGATATGACAAACTAAAACACACCCCTAACCTTGTAAATGTTATACTATTCAGATGTGTGGGATCAGCTATCATCTGCGTGCTGCGATATTCTACGTACAAGAAGGTGTAGGCCACTTTATATCTTTTGTGAATATTAATAGTAACTGGTGGAAGATGGATGGGCCACAAGTAAGTACTCTAACATTTATTCTTTTGCTACAAATATTCCTCAAAAGTTTAGTATAAACCACCGGTTACAAGAAAGCCATAAATTGCTTAAGTATTGGCTTGCCGCTTCATGGCATAAATGGTTATTCATGAATTTTAATAAGTCTATTGTACTATTTTATAAGATAGACTCTAGAGCAGGCATTAGCAACATATGGTCTTTTGGCCACTGTAGCCTCTTTGCTGCTTCAATGCGACCTTTTTGTTGCTAGCTAAAGATAAAAAAATTGTACTTATTTTCTAATCTGAATACTGCAAAAGTCGATTGCCAGTCTGGCATCAAGTAGACGTGGCTTTCCGTATTGATGTAATAATGCAGCATTATTGGGTTATCACTGTGCTGATCCACCAGAAAAAATGAAGCCCTCTTTTTGCACAGGAAATCCCTCCAACAGTTCCTTTCCACAACAGATTATTTAGCAACTCTGTGGCAGTGAGTTTTTAGGTGCAGTAATTGCAAATGCAGAAAAGAAATCAAAGCGTTCTTTAGGTGAAGACCATGTCAACATCTCCTATTTCAAAGCCAGGTATTGTACCACAAAACATGAGGTTCAACAAAATCTACTGTATTTGCTCATGATAGTGTGTTGGTTGCTCATACTTCCTTCAACATAAATCTACTCCTGAACATATCTTTCAAGGCTGCGTCATTGTTTAGCGCTATATGAATATTACTATCAAAGACACAGAGTGTATGTACCAAACAGTCAAGCTCCTTATTTGCTCTTCCAAAATCTAAAATCTTATTCTCAACCAGAGACAACTAGATAAAGCTAAACGGTTCACCTAATTTGTAATAGTGAATCAAGTTTTTGAGATCAAAAAAGAGCTATTCTCATCAATACGCAAAACTATGGCTGCAGCTGTCAAGCATGAGCAAAAATCTTTAGAGTAAGAAAGCGCATTTAATCCAGGGTCAAATGTAAAGTGTCTAGAGCAGTGATTCTGTCAACCTTGTCGTATGGCAAAGAGAGCTGAATGATTGTCAAGCTCAAGTAAGATAAATAAATGATGTGATAGTGAGGACCTTGCGAGATATCATAAACATCAAGTGGCAAAACAAGATCACAACAATAGAAATTTTAAAACTGGCAGGCTTACGATCGGTAGCTGACATTCTCAATGAAAAGGTCTGAGATAGTTAAGCAATGTACACAAAATGAAATGCAGCCAACTCCTACATCCGTATTATACTCACAAATATGTAGTAGTAAACAAAGATAAAAAGCCTAAAACGGTGAAAAGGGCAGATAGAAGCTGGTTTTGAAAAATCAGATGTGTTAAATGGTAACTTTAGCTAAGCCAAATGTTTTTTATGTAGATAATTTCTTTGTGGCTTTTTGATTGATCTGTTGGAACAGAAAATTACAGCTTACGTGTAGTCTAACAAAAAAAGGCAATGAGCAAAGCATTAATTGTTTAGGAATATACTTATTCTACTATCTGGAGGTAAGTCTATTAGAAAGAGCTAGAAATAGAGCTGTGATAGAGCTGTTTCCTACAGTAGCACATCTGGTGTGTAGAAGTTACTCACTAAATTATTTGGTGTTTTGCAGATAATCAAAGCTAGCTATAAAGATTTCAATGAGAAAAAAAATGTATTGCGAATTGCTATTTACGGAAGACCTTCAGTGCCCAGAGCAATGCAGTAAGTCATACATTTTATCATTGACTCCACATTTTCTTTAAAATTAATAAACATTGTAGATTAGTCTTTTAAAAATAAAACAATCTGTTGGAAACGTGTAGTGTTGGACGTAACTCGGATACTGCCAAAATGTTTACTCGTACTCAAACATTTAGATTATCTAAAGCTTGCAAAAAGTTTACACACATATTTGGTGACAAACTTAAGATCAGCTCCAGTCTCAAGTGATATTTGATGATATATGCATTTGCTTACTCGCAGCTGTTTACAGTAGTGTAATAACTTTGTGTATTGTAAAATAATGTTTTAAAATACAATATTAATTGATAGAACTCTAGTAAAATAGTTGGGCAACCAGCAAAAAATCTTATCAATCTGAAAAAAACAGTACTTTACCATTATTCGGGCTGAAACTATAAAAGTTCATAAGATTTCAGGAAACCCGTAAAACCATTTTCCGTAAATCCATCCTTTCATTTACAGCACATCCATTGGACACATGTTATTTTTAATTTTGTCACTCAACATTCTACTGGAAAATTATAATTAGTATAATAAAACTTTTCACTTGCACTACAATCATTTATTACCAACCAACAAATGAGCCGTATCAATTTTTTTCGATATCGTTTTAATAAAATCTTTTTTTTGACGAAGGAAATAAATCAAGATATTTGAAAACGGTTAGAAATGGAACTTACCGTACAGTATGAATTTATTCGCGGAGTTATATTTCGCGAAAATCGTCTTTTCATGCATATTCGCGGATGAATTTATTCGCGGCTGAAAACTGCCACTCTCTAGGAAAAGTTAACTCTATTACCTATAGCAATAGAGTTAACCTTACGCACGCACGGCTGCACGCATTGTGCGTTTGGTTTCCTATTTAGCTTACGGCTACGGGTGGATCGTGCTAAGCTATAAATTATTTGCTGTATTCAGAGGTTTTCACGATTATTCATAGATTTGGAGGCCTTAGATGAACCAACAATTTGTGGTAAGTAATGAGTTTTTCACATTTACTAAATTAGTTGAATTTTACTTTAGTTCTTCTGTAAAACGCAATATTTATTTTTTCCATCCCTACCGCTTCATTAGTTGTTTTAGCGTGAGATAGACTTTTCATCATACACGGAAAAACAATGATTGCAAGGGTGGTAGATGTCATTCTTAGAAGATCACTAATCATTCAGGAAGGTCTTGAAATTGAGGTAGAAGTGGCCGCAGCTGCTAACGAGGAGAATATATTTGTTTTAAAAAGGAACAAAAACGCCTTTACGAGCACAAATCTTTGGCCAACTGGCGGAACTTTACAATAGTAAGCCACGAGAAGAGTTCTGATGATAACTTTCTTACTAGTCATGTAGTTGCGAGAGAATTGCCTTTAACATCTACCCAAGACAGTGACAGTGACAGAGCTGCTATTACCAAAATAACTAGTCAGAGAGCACCATTGCACGCTAGTATTCACTTATCAAGAGTACCAGTTTAATTTTATTGCTAGACTACCGCCATAATGACTAAACTGTTTATATTTACTCAATTCATTGTTTGTAAAAGTTTTATTTGTAATTGAAATATTTTATTTGTACACTCAAGTTTGTAATAAATTATAATATATCTATACATGAAATAAAACATTTAATTTAATCATGTTTGCTGCAGCGATATCAAGGAGTCTGAGATGAAGAGGTCTAAGTTGACTGGTTGCTTCTCTGCCAATATTCCTGCCTTGATGAATATTACTACTTGTCTTTAGTTTTCGTAATCGGAGTAGGTTGTTTCATTCTCAATCTGCAGTAAACACAAAAAAGAAAAAAATATTAACAAGTGTCAAGGAAGTACAAAAACAATAGCTGAAGTATTTAATGAAAACGATCAGCTTTTAAACAAAAGAATTAACTAATGCAGTTAATTATGGAAAAACGTATCTGCACTGCAAATCAAATATATACCATAATGTCCAGATCAGAATCATGATCGTCCTCAACTTCGGTATTAGAGATTGATGGAGTTGATTTCAATGTAAAAAAACTAGGAAAGCTTTTTAGCGATAATGAAGCCATGCCGAACAACTTGTAAAAACCTTGAATAATTTTGTAAAGTCTGCTGCAATGGCAATAAAACTCGAAGCCCGGCGATGATTTTAAAGAAGTTTTGGAACTCGGCTACGTTTAGTACTTCTGCCTAGTGGCTATTTTGGCTATGACGCCATTCTGCATATCTTGTGACAACCTTGAACAATTTTGTAAATAAATGTGATGCATTGGCAATGGTGTTAGCTCAAAGCCCAGGCAATGATTTTAAAAATGTTTTGGAACTCAACTACGTTTAGTATTTTTATTAAAAACTAGCCTAGCGACTAGTTTTCAATTTGGTGCAGTAGTTATTCTCCCTTGTGATTAAAAATAGAACTAATTATTCACGGAATTTAATAATTCGCGGAATTACTGTTCGCGAAATCGCGAATTTTTATGACTAACGGGTATTTTCATCCTGTACGGTAAATTTCCGGTTTACCATCTTGCGTAAGAATTAATTTGATTGGTTTATCCTGTTAATTAGAAACAGCTTTTGTAAACCGAGCTATTTGAATGTCGGTTTTCTGGCTGTTAGGAATTTTGGCACACCCTAGGCAATGCCCGAAAACCGAAATGATTCATTGTTGGAATCATCAGAAGTCCACCATGATTTGAAGACAATAATGCTTAGTTCCAACCCTCTGTACTTATATGTATCTATGAAATGGTTTACCTTATCTGAAAACTTGTAACTTGTTAGATTGAAGGTTAGAATGCTCTTCAGGAGCAACTTAGGATGTACTATTATCTGAAGATGCTAATGTTACATTATAGTTGTAAAGCCCATTCTCTTCACAGCTCTCCAATTTTTCTCCAAGTTCTATTGTTTTTTTTTATCTTTATTTCATGACTTTGAAAGATGATTAAAATACTTAATAATTCTACAAGCTTTTATGTTTTACTTAAAGCAGCCTTTTTTCTTTGCTTATTTAGTTTTAATACTTTGATATATAAAAACTGTTTTAGAAATTCCTTTAGTATTAATGTTATTTTGCCAGTGTGATACTACGAAATGTTAGCAACAGAAATTTAAAACATGGTTAAAAGTTCCGCAAGATATATTTTGTTAAAAAATCTTTTTACAATGTTTTTGCTAGCTAATATTAAAACTCTTTTATTTAAATAATGCCTAATTTTTTTTTATAATAAAGACTTGCAAAAACATTTTAAATGCAAACTAAGAAACCTGACACTTGAATTGTTGATTTATTATTTACAATCTCTGCGCCAATGAAAAGACCAGCTGCTCAATGGTTATTTTGCACTAGCACAATTTCGCAAACAGCATACGGTTCAAATGTGTTGCCTAATTAATATATAATATAGTAATATATAGCCTATATAACTGCCAATATAAAGTTTCAGGAAATTTCAATATATTATATATATATATTATATTAATATAGTAATATATAGCCTATATAACTGCCAATATAAAGTTTCAGGAAATTTCAATATATTATATATATATTATATATATGTTTCTCAAAGTTAGTCATTTGTTTTCTGTCATCCTTTGGTACGTCCAGCCATAGTTATTATAACTTTTAGAATTAAAATTTCAGATCCTGCTAGAGTTCAACAAAAAATTCTCAAAATTAAAATTTGGCAACTTTTGTACTGATTACTGACGAAATGGCAATTTTTATTAGGTTTTCTCAGTTTGTATTAATCATATAATTACAAAATCATCTGTTTTGCTATTTATTTCACATGCACATTTATTTCCTCTCCTAATTTATTCAGTTGCTCCAAAACCTTTTTCTCATCCACACTGCACTTCTTTAATTTTGATAAGAGTTATATTAATTCTATGAAATACCATGCTTTGTTGCCTTTGCCATACTAAAGCGAATTTGTTTTTTTTTGCAATACAACATGAAGATTAAACTTTTTCAGAACTAAAATTTGACGATTATATCTCAGTTTAGCGTCATCCGTTATAGCAATGACGGTTCACAAACAGATTAGTCATAAAACTTTTAGTTAAAAGTTTTATGACTAAAACATAGCGTTTTATAAACTTTTAGTTAAAAAACTACTAAAATGCATTTGGAAACTTTTTCAATTATGTTTTAGTAGGCTAAACTCATACAAGTTAAATTCAACGTTTATTCTACATGTCTGTCTTGAAGGTAAGAACTCTGCACGTAGTACATTGTAATGTTACATTTTTTCGCAGATTATACTAACAAAATGCGCTAAAGATACTGTACGTAACTATAGTTAGTAAGAAAAACATATTGTTTTTTACTACTTTTTAATGATGATGATTTTGATGATTTTGACAGGCAGTGATTGCAGTAGATAATTACTATGAGTTTCTATACCGCTCTGAACGTCTATACCATATTTTCACCTTATGATTCCGACACTGAAATGAACGAAAATCATATAATCGTATATCAAGTAAATTTTTATTGTAACCATAGCTAAACAGACTGTATTTAGCCATTACTTGCTAATGATTTCACATTTACATTTAAACACATTTACAGATTTCTTTTTCATCCTAATGTACTTCAACAAAACATTTGTTTCATGATATAAAACTTAAAAGTTGTAGTTGTTTGAAAAAGTTTCAAAATCCTCACAAATTTTTTATTCTCTCTTTTAAATTATTTGAACTGCACAAAATCTTTTTTACGAAATGAAATTTAAAAGTTAAAATGGTAAATTTTGCCTATGGTCTGTTAAATATAAATAAATTTTCTGTTCAAAGATGTTTTTATTACTCAGCAACGCCGGGTTGTACAGCTATTATATAATATATATTATATATGTTACAATATTACAATACAACTTCAGCAGCACTTTGAGTATCAATAAAAAAAGTTAGTTTGCTATGCTGCATTAAAATAAATTTTAAACTATTATTTTCGATGAACCTAAATGATTGCATATGACTTTTAGACAAGTGGTAAGTGCACAGAGAAGGACTAATGTTAGAGCTGCCGTGAAAACTGAATATGAAGAGCTGATGAAAGAAGTCCGAAACACAGCTAGTTTTGATGAGATCACCAAAAAAGATTTTAATGCAACCAACTGGCAACAGTTGAATGACTTGGGAGTCACTGTAATTGCAAACGATGTTAAAATAGCTCAGCTGCTGAGAGCACAAATCAGTGCTGATGTTTTGAAAGAGCCTTTCCCAGTAAACGAGCTAAAAAATATCATTTTCCCGCCAGATACTCCTCAAAATCCTGCAGCACTGCAAGATTACAGTTTCATTGCAGACATAACTCCTTTAATATATGGTAGTTCACCACAACAAAACGAACGCAATGTCCAACATAGATTTAGGGAATGGCAGAGTAAGACTCAAAGACCGAACCAGCTAGCGCAGTATGAATCTTTTTTGCAAATCTTCAAGCAAGTTTATGATGCGTATGAATCCTATCAATGGCCCGAAAAAGTTATGAAGCTGTGCAATGAAAATAAAGAAATGTTTGAGAATTTTTTATCGCACCATTGTGAGTCAGCTGTAGCACTTATCGTAGCATTGATCGCTGACAAAGTCATCATGGAAGCGCTTAAAAAGGAAGTAGTCCAAGCTATCATTCAGAGATATTCTATTTCAATGTTTGAGCTGATAAGCCTATTTGTGAAATTTTCAACAGATGGTAGACGATTAGAATTGCAGCGTTTGGCCTACAAAGTAAATGGAATCAGAAATGAAGTGGTTCATCAAGTGACAAAGCATACCTTTGTAGGAGAAGAACAAAAACAAGAGTTTCTAGAAGCTTTTACAGATTTCATCAGTGACTTTGACTTTCGGGGATGCTTTCCACTCGCTGAAGAAGACACTATGGTGAGACACTTTTATTATAATTATATCTATTTCATTTACAGAACCTAATATAATTTCATTTTTCTCATTAATCTTTGAATATATGCAGTTTTTTTAACTTTCAGCTATATATTGATAGTATTTTGTACTTCTAACAACCAAGTGATACGATATTGTTTTTTGTCTAATTTTATTTGTAGAAAAGAAAATACATGGAAACTGAAGTCAGTTATAGCTTGTATATAGACATATTGACCACGTACAGCAAGTAAGAATTATAATAATATCATTTATTAAACATTCATGACAAAGCACTTTGTATTTCTGGCACAAATTTGACGTATTTCATTGCACCAGTTCAAAATAATCAGTTTATGTTTCTCGACACCTTGTATGTCTCTTTATAAAGATGATGAACTTATGCACTGCAAATTAGCCATCAACTGTATTCTGAAGATCCTTGTAATATATATAGAGTTATACAAAAGCCTAACAATAGAGTTATCAAAATGAGTAATACTTTTGAATACTAGTTAGACTAGACACTATATACTATATTTGGAAATTATTGGCTGTTGGTTGTTGCTGCTGTATATAATTTTATTTGCAGTCTTTACCAGGACTACCGGCATGTAAAGACACAGTTTGAGTAAGTTCTCTCTAGTAAGCTAGTATATTTTCATAAAAGGCTGAGCAGAGATAGTCACTTTTATATGATATTAAGGGAGTTTTAATTAGGTCTATACCACTAGATCAGCTAAACAATGACAGCTTTTATTAGTTTTTATATTTAATGTATTTATTCATCTACCAAAAGCTTTGAGAATAACAGCAGAAAATTATGGTGTGTTGTTCTCTCTGATAACAAATCTTGCTCAAATACAGGCAGATATACATTAACTGGTTTGTCAAATGACAACAAGACTAAACTTCTGTGGGAAATTTATTTAATTTAATTGCCTGTAACAAAAACGTTTTATAATTCCTCAGCTTGCGAATGTTTGTGATCAGAATGTTTGGTCAATTGTATGTATTTCCATTGAGGCGTCCTGTTAACAATGTCTAACAAAATTAAGCTGTTCTTGGTTGACATTATACTTGAATTTGTGTTATGCCTGGCAATAAGAAAAAAAACAGTATTTAGCCTAAATGTACTCTGACAAAAAAGTTCATTTTTCTGGTTAGAAGGGTTCGGTTGAGAATGTTACTACTTTTTGTTCATGCATTGTATTATATGTATACAGTTTTTAAAAGTTGATTGAATGTTAATAGATTTGTTAACGTAATAAATGTATCACATTTAGTAGTAATTCAAAGCGAGGGTTTAGAGTAAGCTAAGCAAATAATTTCACTGACAAGAAAAAAGTTTCAACCAAATGCCATCGACAAGTATAAAACAAGATGTCAATTGTTTAGCACTAAAATAGCTAAACCAACAGTAATGTTTGTACCACCTCATTATTTTAATCAATTTATTTAAAATATACATTTTCCTACAACTTCTAGAACGTTTAACATAAATTGAAAATGAAAGCTGTGTGTCTTTTGACTTTTAGATAGTGCACATCCATAAATGTTTTTGGGACTACTATGTTGTGTTTTAAATTAACTTAAATAATACTAAAAACAAACTTTAAAATTCACAAAAAGTCTGACTATATTAAAAGTCTGACGTAATAAAAAACTATGCATTTACAAATTCTTTGAAACTTTTCACTGCTGAAATCAATTGTACTTGATCAGAATATCAAGACCACAAATTACTTCTACCATGAATCCGATTGAAATAATGTGTGCAACAATATATCATACCAAATTTGGTCATAGCGAAACAATCACAAGGAATTTGTGTTCAAGTAATGGATATGAAATTCGTACTATTTTTGAGAAACATTTCGAGATTTTTTTAACAACAAGAAGCCCCTTTGCATTGCAACTGTTTTTGATATAACACTCATTAAGGTGGAATATGTATGTTAACTAATTTTTGATGTGCTCTGTAGTATTCCTGATATTATATTTTTTATTATTAGTTTTCTGGCACATTCTGAATTGAAAGGTGTTTGGTCTTTTCTAAATAATTTGTTGCAATTACGGAGTTTATATTAAACAATGAAAATTCATGCTTTCTGAAATTGCTCAAACTTAATGGTTGGCAGCGAACAACTGTATTGATGAAGGATTGTCCAAAATTAAACCCATGGTATGAAACTTATATAATAGGTTCTCTTATACTTTTGGCGGTTTCATTAATTTCGGGTTGCTATGCTGTATAATAATAATGATTACGATCGAAATCATCAGAAAGTTTTTTTTTACAGTAATTCTATGATTAAATGAAATTTGCTTATATAGTTAAATGGTATGTGTGAATGACTGTAAATATATTATAATTATTACTAAGAATCCTTTGTAAAACAAAAAATAAGATACAAGTTCATAAACTAGCTTTCATTGCCATTATACTTTTTTATATCTCTCTTTATTTTTTCATTCAGCGCTACCATCTCTCTCTTCTGCCCCAACTCTGTGCCCAATTTCTCTCTTTTCATTTTCATTTTTTACTCCATTTCTCCTTTTGTGATTGTATTTTTTGGGCTGATTTTTATTAGCATTGATTAAAGCGTATGTTCTAAAATAGACTGAGAAATTATCTTGAAATTTCAATCGTTTTAACAACCGGGGTTAACAACCCGTACTTAAACTTTCTTGGACCATAACTATTGTGCTACAGATTCATAATTTTTTGCTGCATATTTATCATTTTAGTAATGCCAAAAAGTCAACAAATGAATGTATGAAACGGCTAGACACCTGCTACAGTGATGTCAAAAAAGAGAATGAGTATATCAAAGATCAAACGTATCATTAATTGATGACCATCGATTTCACAGAATTTTAGTGATCCTAAAACGCTAAGTGTGAAAAAACTTGTAGTTGGATAAGAAGATGTACAAATCTGATTGTATATGTACTTATTTTCAACAATAAATAAATATACATGGTGGCTTCCTATGATATTCCTATATATATAGGAACTTATCATAATAAATCTATCCACTTGGCGCAGCTTGTCACATGTTTATTAAGCCACATGGTTGGTTATATACCTTGTGTACTATGGAAAACTATTTGTAATCTCACCGCTTTAAAAAATTATCTTGAACAAGAATAAAGATAATTTCGATTAAATTACAGTTAAGACAAAGTATTAGTACAATTAACTACTCTTTGAAATGAACAAAATGAGTTGGACTTGTAATGTTTGAGTAGCCTGTTATTTTAAAAGTTATCATTTCTTTATTGGTTAAAATAGTTTTTAATTTAGCGCAACTGAACAATTTAATAAGCAAGTTTAATTTTGAAACACTGAGATTCTATTTCAATATACAGTAGGATTAGGGACTGGCCCTTTAACAGTTACAACAAATCCTAGCATTTCACAAGCCTGCAGTAATATATTAATATGACGAAGCAGCTTTTAATATACGTAATTCAATATTATTTGTCCAAATTACTGATTGTGAAAGAACTTAAAAAAATTCTTTGCTAAAAAAGAATAAAAATATTTGAAAATGTATCAAGCGTTGACTAACAGATCCAAATCACATCAATTGTTGACATATATAAAGCAGTGCTGATAAAAAGATTACTGACAGATGAGTAAAGAGACACCACAGATGAAATATAGATGGAAAGCTCCAGACTAGTAAGAGGTTTAGTTTCAATAACATCCTGAACTAGTTTACGAGTTGTTAGTTAATTTTGGTAAGTACTTGAAAGAATAGGTCGCATGAATTAACTTGGAAGCAAACTTTCATGTTCAGTTTTTCCACCATCTGATTTTTTTGTCTTCTAAAACACTGATATACAGGCTAAATGAGCTTTCAAAAGCTACTCTACCTGATATGGTAAAAAACCTGAGTCATATTTAAAAGCAGGTTTGGCCAATATTTTTTGACAATGCTAAAAGCAACTCTTGCATTCATCGTCCCTGTTATGTTGTCGCTGAAATGTTCAGTGGAGTACTTATTGATGACTTATTTTGATCAGCATGCACTGGTTACACACTTTTTCAAAAGAGGTAATACAAGTAACCCATCAAATTCCCAGTCTTCCAATTTCATCTAAAGTTATAAAAATTCACACTAGTATTCACATCTGTCCTGTGGGTCTAAAAATGACATTTTACATATTTCCTAAACAGGTGAGAAAGATTCCTCTATTTAAACAACATCTGATTCTTAGAAATAGCTGCGCCTGCACTTAGTATCTAAGCTGTATTGACATCCCTGATGATTGCTCAAATCACCCTTAACTGCCATGGTGATTGTGTGCGTGCATGCTTGTGTGTTAACTTACAGCGAGTCACACTCTTCGGTAATTATACAATAATATAATGTAGCATTAAACTCGAGACAAAGGCTCTATATAATTTTGCCAAATTACCTTACCTTCTTCATAACCAACAATTTTGTAAATATTTTGCAGTTCAAAAACACTTGAATTTTGACAGAAAATTCTAATTGAACAATTATAATTTTTAGTGAATAAAATAAACATATTTTTTGCATATATTTTTTATACCAAAATAAAGTGAGTGCTTGTTAATGCCTGAAGTCAAGATTACAGGATGAAAAAAAGGATTGTTATAAGCGGGGTTTGAACCCCTAACATTCAGCTTGCTAGACAGAACTCCACCACCCAAAACACCTGATGATCACACACAGCATACACGAAGGCAAAGGCACTAACTAACTAACATTCCACAATTCCAAAGAAATAAATTGTAGCGACCCAGAAACAAATGCTACATTTATCGTTGCCCAAAATTTATTAACTTTTTCCGCAATATATAAAAAAATTGTTTCCTCACCCCGGATACCCCGTGTGGGTGGTAAATTCTGCTCTAACTCGGGTCTCCTACCAGAGACCTGGAAGTTTGAGCACTCGCCTCAAGATCTTAGCTGTTCCCAATAGCGCGCTTTTCTGCAACTCACCTAAGTTGATTGTTGTTGGTATCTGGGCAAGCCACATTTTATGCACCGGTGTTATTGCGCCCAGTGCCCCAATGACTACTGGGATTACAGTTGTTCTTACATTCCAGCATTTTTCAATTTCTTCTCCAAGAGGGAGATATTTCTCTACCTTTTCTTTTTCTTTGCTGGCTATATTGTAGTCATTGGGTACTGCTATATCTATTATAGTAGCCCTCTTGTTCTCCTTGTCTACCACCACTATATCTGGTTGGTTTGCTAGGACATGCTTGTCAGTTTGGATGTAGAAGTCCCAGAGGATCTTAGCGCGGTCATTTTCATTCACCTTACTAGGAGTTTCCCACCAGTGTGGTGGTTAATTAAGGCCATACTCATCACATAGCCTTCTATACACAATACCTGCGACATGATTATGCCGCTCAGTGTATGCGTGTATATATATATATATATATATATATATATATATATATATATATATATATATATATATATATATATATATATATATATATATATATATATATATATATATATATATATATATATATATATAGAGATATAGATATAGATATAGATATATATATATATATAGATATGAATATATATATATATATAGATATAAATATATATATATTTATACCTATATATATATTTATATCCCTTGCCCAAGCTCTGAGCTGCACTGATGAGGCTTCAATAGCCGAAACAGTACTGTCTGTAGCATGAGTATACGCTCCCTCACTTCGGTTTGGTTGAGCACTCTGTGAGAGGTGCGGCACTATTAGCCTTTGTGCAAAGCTCATCACTTTTGTGATTTGAGCACTCTGGTGCCAGCACATTGACTTTCTTAAAGTCTGCGAGGCAACTTAGTTGTTTCGTGGCAGGAAGTCAACTCTCATGGGTAATGGGATTTGTGTCCCTTGCCCAAGCTCTGAGCTGCACTGATGAGGCTTCAATAGCCGAAACAGTACTGTCTGTAGCATGAGTATACGCTCCCTCACTTCGGTTTGGTTGAGCACTCTGTGAGAGGTGCGGCACTATTAGCCTTTGTGCAAAGCTCATCACTTTTGTGATTTGAGCACTCTGGTGCCAGCACATTGACTTTCTTAAAGTCTGCGAGGCAACTTAGTTGTTTCGTGGCAGGAAGTCAACTCTCATGGGTAATGGGATTTGTGTCCCTTGCCCAAGCTCTGAGCTGCACTGATGAGGCTTCAATAGCCGAAACAGTACTGTCTGTAGCATGAGTATACGCTCCCTCACTTCGGTTTGGTTGAGCACTCTGTGAGAGGTGCGGCACTATTAGCCTTTGTGCAAAGCTCATCACTTTTGTGATTTGAGCACTCTGGTGCCAGCACATTGACTTTCTTAAAGTCTGCGAGGCAACTTAGTTGTTTCGTGGCAGGAAGTCAACTCTCATGGGTAATGGGATTTGTGTCCCTTGCCCAAGCTCTGAGCTGCACTGATGAGGCTTCAATAGCCGAAACAGTACTGTCTGTAGCATGAGTATACGCTCCCTCACTTCGGTTTGGTTGAGCACTCTGTGAGAGGTGCGGCACTATTAGCCTTTGTGCAAAGCTCATCACTTTTGTGATTTGAGCACTCTGGTGCCAGCACATTGACTTTCTTAAAGTCTGCGAGGCAACTTAGTTGTTTCGTGGCAGGAAGTCAACTCTCATGGGTAATGGGATTTGTGTCCCTTGCCCAAGCTCTGAGCTGCACTGATGAGGCTTCAATAGCCGAAACAGTACTGTCTGTAGCATGAGTATACGCTCCCTCACTTCGGTTTGGTTGAGCACTCTGTGAGAGGTGCGGCACTATTAGCCTTTGTGCAAAGCTCATCACTTTTGTGATTTGAGCACTCTGGTGCCAGCACATTGACTTTCTTAAAGTCTGCGAGGCAACTTAGTTGTTTCGTGGCAGGAAGTCAACTCTCATGGGTAATGGGATTTGTGTCCCTTGCCCAAGCTCTGAGCTGCACTGATGAGGCTTCAATAGCCGAAACAGTACTGTCTGTAGCATGAGTATACGCTCCCTCACTTCGGTTTGGTTGAGCACTCTGTGAGAGGTGCGGCACTATTAGCCTTTGTGCAAAGCTCATCACTTTTGTGATTTGAGCACTCTGGTGCCAGCACATTGACTTTCTTAAAGTCTGCGAGGCAACTTAGTTGTTTCGTGGCAGGAAGTCAACTCTCATGGGTAATGGGATTTGTGTCCCTTGCCCAAGCTCTGAGCTGCACTGATGAGGCTTCAATAGCCGAAACAGTACTGTCTGTAGCATGAGTATATTTATACCTATATACATAGTTATATATAAATATAACAATTTTTTTCAAGGGGACATCTTTTAGACCTTTGAGAGAATTTGCGAGCAAGGTTTTATGCCCACTTTTAAAGTACAACAACAGATTTATCATTTGCACGGATTGCTTTTCCAGTCGAACATGAAAGCAACAAGTTAGTTTTTTGCAAATTTTATTCATGGGAAATGTTAATGATAAAATGAATCAAAGATGTCAGCATGCCTCAGGTATCAGGCATAGTATTGTCTAGAATTTGCAAGAGTTTTTTCACAGTTGCAACAACTATGTTCAGGAATTTAAAACATTAATGAAAATTTTAACAGATGACAGTTTAAAAATCGTAATTCATGCAGATAGGCAAAGAACATGAATAAAGATATAATGCACCTGAATTAGACAAACTAGCAATTGTTATTGTAGGATAGGATTTTAAAAAGAAAAATATTGTGTTACACAAGCAACAGTATGGACTTACGAGAGTTTCTGAAACACACATTTCCTACAATGTGCTACAATACCCGTACCATATAGTGGCAAGGACAAGATGGATATTGTCTTACAACTAGGCAGGTGGACTTAAACACAGGTTATAAAGTACAAAGGAAGACAGTATTTGCCAAGGAATTTTATGCGTTTAAGATAATGGTACAAAACACAGGATCAAACCACTTACAGCAGATGACGATACCTGCTTCATCAATTTCTGACAGACGTGTTTACTAAAATTGAAAGTGAAAGATTGTCTTATATTACATGTATATTAAATATTACAAAAGAAGACTTAAAGCTGACAGTTACATTCACCTAATGACGCTATGCAAGTTGGTGATACACAGAGCATTAGCCAATTGGTCGTTCTTCCTTTTTTCTTTACTGGTAGCCCTCGAAACATGCATGAGTGTGTCCAGGATGTTATGACCTATGTCAGACAACATGGGAAGCCAGATATTTTATAACATTAACATGCAATCGAAAATGGATAGATATAAGAGAAGCTCTCATAGATGGACAAGCAGCTCATGACAGACATGACAATGTAGCTAAAGTGTTTTGGCTGAAAGCAAAACTACTGCTCAACTTGCTAACAAAGAGAAAAGTTTTTGGTGATGCTCGATGTTTTCTTTATTCAATTGAATAGCAAAGACGATGTCTGCCTCACTGTCATCTTCTTCTATGGCTGGTAGACTTCAATTCAGGTCGACTCAATAGTATCTGCAGAAATTCAAGATAACGAGGAGGACCCAACTCTGTACAGCATCGTTACCAAGCAAATGATACATGGACCATGTGGCAACCTCAATCACCTTTTTTCCTGCATGAAAGACCTAAAATTCACCAAAAAATACTCGCGAACACTTATTCATGACATTCTGACTGCTGATGATGAATATCCACGGTATAGAAGACGAATGCCCGAGATAGAAAGACATTTTGCAACAATTTTACGCGATGGCACAGATGTAGAAATTGACAACAGATGGATTGCGCCATACTGCCCTCTTTTATCTAGAATTTTCAACACATTTATGAATGTAGAGTGTTGTCATTCAGTTAAATCGATAAGGTTCATTTGCAAATACATTCACAAAGGTAGGGACAAAGTAGCTTTTGTAATAAAAAATGACAGGAATGAAGTGACTACATTTAAACTGGTAGATATATTTTCAGCAACGTAGCTGTTTGGAGCATTTTAACTTTGCAAATTCATCAGACAAATTCTGCAGTAACCCACCTTAGCGTGCATCTGGAAAATGGACAATGAGTATACTTCAATGAGTAAAACATTGAACAACGTGCGCAGGAACCACCAAGGACTACCTTAAACAAATCTTTTAGAACATGTGAAAACAATGAGTCTGATCAAACTCTACTATATCACCAAATGCTTACTTACTACATGTGGGCAGCACAGAAAAAAGTGGCCATCTAGAAAAGAAAGAAAAGTTGATCATCAGATGCTCATCAATTGCATCAGATGAGCTTAGAAGGGTATATACCTTTCATCCAACAAACGTTAAGTGTATTCACTTGCGCATTTTACTACACAATTTTACGGATTTTCAACACTGTACAAATTTTCAACAGCTTCGAGATGTCAATAGAATCATTTGTTCAATATTTTTATGAACAATATCCACCTTATACTGGTAAGTTTTTATTTGGTAATTCTATTTCAATTCTGAAGAAATGTTTGCAAAAGTAGAGAAAGTTTTGAATAAAGGTTAGAACTACAATTGTTGATTAGTCTTTTATTATTCACTTCTCTACCCAAGATAAGTGTTCCGTCTTGCTCAAGTTTGATTGGTCATCACACAATTTTTCCTCAGGGATCCCACTTGCATTTCATTTCAAGTTTACAGATTAAAGAAGGCTTTACCAGTAACACAACTAGTTCGGTCAAAGTGGGTTGTAAGCTGCAAATCAGAAGGTTGACCTATTAAAGTGATGCACCTCTCACAATCATCAAGGAATATACGTCACATAAATTGATTTTGTGATTAAAACACTTACTAATATATTCAGCTCTGTTTATTCTTACACTCTTACTATCTTTTAATTTAAATTAGCTAAAAGTCATGCCAGAGTTCATTCAAATTAATCAGACTATTTACAATGGTAAGTGTTGTAGAGCAGCTGAGCCCTAAACAATGTTTGAATCAAGCAAAAACTCAAATTATTTAAGTTCAACTTATTCAGATACTATAATTGTATTTTATTGATTGTATTTATTTGCAAGGGTAAATGTATTCACGCAATGTTTGCAGATATTTCTAGGTAAAGTAGGGTGAGTATCATGATCAATACATTTCAAAAAGAGTAATGATTATGCAATACATTAGTTATGTAACCGAGTAAGGATTACTCAGTTACATCATTACCATAGATTCCTTTCTTGGTGCTTTTTGTATTAAAGTCTGTTTTCTGTCTCTAAAGCTTTATGTTCTTTTCTTTAAAAAATGAAAGCAACAATATAGAAATAAATATTACTTGTGCCCGGCTAATAGTAATTCTCTGTTTAGTCCAGTTTTAAAACTTCAGCATATATAAAAATGATTAGGCAACTGAAAAGGAATCTGTATGACTATAATGAGAATAACAATTCTGCTTCGCTTCATTAAGTTCATATCTCCTGTCTCACATACTATTCTATGCAGCTCATAGAGAATCAAAAAATTAATGCCACAATGAAGTATTTATCTAGTAAAGCATTTATTCTTAAAAAGGCTGCAAGCCGCAAAGATGCCAAACGAATACGAATAAAATCATTTGCAAAGTAAGGTCAAAGTAAGGTCAACATGCCAAGATAATTGTAGTAACAGTCGAGATAAGAAGATCAACCCTGTTCCTTACACGAGTCTGAACATTTTCCACAAGCAAAGTGAATAGGACATCTAGTGTAACATTGCAGGAGCCAAATGTTTGTTGTAGATAACGACTATTGTCAAATAGCAGGATGTCATCATAGTTCCGTGTTTTGGCTAAACGACATCAGTTGGGAAGAAAGATAGAAAAGTAAAGTGTGAAAGTCCCCAAAAGTGTCAAGCTCTCTCCCACACTAACAGCTATGGTAATTGGTCATAGGTAAGTTGTAAATATAACAGCTATGGTAATTGGTCATAGGTAAGTTGTAAATATAACAGCTATGATAATTGGTCATAGGTAAGTTGTAAATTTAGTGGGTAGCCACTGATGCACACAAATGCATCAGTTAGAGTATCATTTAGCAAACCTAATAGTTTAGCCATAAAGTTATGTGCACTTTTCTGTTCCAGTTTACTTTCTGTTTCCTGGTTTGCTCTCGAGCCTTTCAATCACCAAGATTTACTTAGTAACTAATAGTTTTTTTATATTTGGTTTTCTCTATTACACTATTCCATATACTTTGTGAAGGCTTGAATAATGCAGATTATTTTTGTGGTAGATGCATCAGTAGTGTATTGTTACGCAGTCTATTATAAACTTCTCGGACAACTCTTTAGTTGATGCGTTTTAAACAATCCTAAAAGTTCTGCTTGTCAGAGGTTCCCCAACATACAGTTTGGGGTTCATAGCTGTGCGTTGTAAGATCTGGCTGAAGCATCGACATAAATAGGCAGGTGTTGAGACCGTGACATGATTCAGGGGAACTTTTCAGTTGCTGAAATATAAAGCATACAAGTACATCAACAACTTTAATCAAAAGCCAGCAGTCATTTGTGTATAGTTTATTGAACTACTGCATTTATTTTTGATTGACTAATGATTTGATTATTTATTGGATAATTAAATAAGTGAACTTGCTACATCGACTTCTCAGTTTCTATAAAAATATTTGGGACTTCTTGCATATTCTGACTCTTGAGTAAATCTTACCCAGAATTCAGTGCAGTCTTTATATGAGACAGCATGAGTTAAGATTGATTTAATTGCTTTCCAATGAATCCCTCATATCCATTGTAGATATTTCCCAATAGCTTACAAATATTGTAAATTATAGCTTTTTTTCCATTAGCAAAGCTTGTCAGTAGTTTACCAAAATGTGGTACTCCGTTTTAATTGATAGCTAGTGTTGGAGTCAGTTTAATTATATTTATTAAATTTTCATGAAATTAAATTTAAAAATTAATTAAATTTTTAAATTAAATGACTCAGCTACCACCACTAATTACAGCTTTTAACCATCGATACCATACCCACAAAAGTCCCTGATTGCAATTGATGCAATCAAACGACCCAACACTGACAAGAGAAGCTATTTTGGTTATATCGGCGTAGAAAAAACAGTGACTAACAAGGATGACAAAGGTTTTGCACTCGTGTTATCACTACTGACTGCTTAAGATTATTAACTGTATGGATTCGATTATGAGCACGGTTTTCTTTTGTTAGACTTCTAAATACGATCATATTTTATAAACAAACCAACCACTATTCAACTAGGCATTACAACAAATTCATTTCAGACAAAAGGATAACCCAGTACATCTGTATTCTTTGCCTGAGATGTTTTAATTTACTGCATAAAGCTTTAAAAACTGTAGTTTTTTCTTATTCTTTTTTAAGGTGCCAAAATAACTTTGAATATTACATTAAAATATGTTTTTTATGAAAGAAAGTATGAAATAAAATAAAAACTCAAAACATAGCCCTTGGAAAAGTATTTTGCAAAGGGAAGCACAAACCATCACTTTTTTGTGGCAGTTCAACTGTATTAATAAGTAACCAGCTCTTCAGTTATTGGTCTTAGATTAATCAAAATTTAGTCATTTGTATATGCAATTATTAAAGGAGAATATGCAAATAATTTAATTTTCGTTTTAGTGGTAATTTGTAGAATATTTAAAATAATTCACATTTTAAACTAAATTGAAACAGCTGGCCTGCCTGAGGTTGACTTACCATTTTGAAGGACTCGCTACTTAAAATGGGACCTAAGAATAGAAACCAACCAGAAACCAGAAGACAAGCAATTGCTAGAAAGTAAGCAATGAACTAACATTACAGTTAAAACATCTCATGTCAATTTTGGAAATTCCTGTCATACTCAGAACTGTAAGTTCTCATAAAAAAACATTCCCTAACTGAAATTTATGAAACTTTCAGACGTAAATTTAACAGGAGCAAAAAGAAAGCCACGATGAGCTAATATCTGCTGAGAAAATGGCTGATAAAACAAAAATCAAATGTTTGGCATTTCAAGGAAATACATAGAGGTTCTTCGACTTAAGAGTTCAATGCATTCCAGGACGGAGCTAATACGTCAATGTTCTTGTATCTCAAAGCATTATTTGCTATATAAAATAACTAAATACAAATTAATTTGTTCCCATTATTTAACAAAATTACCTAAAACGAGATATTATGAGCGCATTTATGTATCATATTTGAATAATATACATACCTTTAATTCTGGCATGTAAGTCAAAATTTGACACAAATATTCAAGCTTAAAAATTAAACCTTGACTTATACGGAGGCTATATTTTTATCACGCAAAATCTAGCGAAATTTGATTTCTAAAACCATTGGAAATAAAACTTACATGATATGACATTTAAAAAATTTATTTATTTATTATTTAAAAAATAGTAAAATACTAGACAGCCTACTCAACATAAAATGAATCAAACACGAAGTTTCATTCTTTATCATTTGAATTGTCATTGGTAGAATTCTTTTCTGGAATACAGTGTTTTTTTCGAATTAAATGATTTTTTGTAATATCTGCTTGCGAATCTACGCTTCAATAATCTATTTGACGCATCTACTATTGCCGTAAATTATTTTATCACTCATACTCATATTCATGCAATGCATCGCCCGCCTTCGATGCCGACTGAACTATTACTAATCAAACGATTTGAGCCGGAGAACGGAGTCAGCTCATACAACAAGCAAATGTCAAAACCAATATTTTTAAACCAAACTTCAGACTTTGACCTATAGGCGGGGTCGACTTATACACCAGAATTATTGGTGCATGCAAAAAGAGCATGTGCTTTTACCACTTCAACTTCTACAATTATTTAACAGAGCTATGGAATGAAACTAAAAACTTTAAAAAATCTATAATGAGGTCATTAGAAATGTACAATTTGTGCTCAAGAATGAGGTTAAGCCCTATTTTATGAATTTTCATGGTGGCTATAAAATTTTTAAATCAAATAATTCATCAATATTATTACAGATTATGGCATTAGTATTATTTTACTTGAGCCTTCCGTTTAAGCACAGATGAATGATACAAAGGCTCCCAAAGCAAATACATGACAAACTTAATATGTGTCTTGCAGTCTCGATAGCGATTTAGTTTATGCAGCAAATGAGTTTTATTTAAATATCAGTTGTTTCCTTTGGTCATGGTAGCATTATAGTTTGGGACCTTAGGTTGGTAAAATGGTGCAACACAAAGTAGCTTCAGAATATAGCTTGACAAAAAAAAAAGATTTGGCTTCTCTATTTAAAAAAGCGTTGCATTGCTATATACCTTGTAAAAAGTGTATAAAAGTAAACCATTAGAGTAAAAACGTCTATGCTGACACGAAGAAGACAACTCTCAGGAAAGACGGTTTTGAATAAATTGTAGATCATCCAACAAACAAATAAAATTTAAAATTTTGTTTTACAATAGCAAAGAGGATGTAAAATTGTGGTTTGACTGGTTATGAGGGGGCTGATAATTGTGATGAACTATGAGTACGGCTTCAAATAAAGAAAATAAAACTCTATTCATCTTGTTTTAATAAAAGTTTGTTTCAGTATGATCAAAGAAAAAGTAGTGTACATCTCGGCAAACTTGTAGAAGAAACATGCCAAGAAAGTTGGGTCACTCGTAAACTTCTTCCATGCTTTATAAAACAGTGGGCAAAGCTGCGCACCTATATTCATGTACCAGCAGAAAACTTGGCCTGCAGTGCCATTTCTTTCTACTCCACCTTCCAAACATTAGGCTTGCATAGTTCATATCACCGAGTTTTTCAAAAACCGATCACTAGCTTATTGGTACAACTTTAACAAAGCATCAGAACTTGTGACCAGAAGAATCAGTGCCAATTTTAGTAGTTATCCTACCCATAAACTTACGTGATTCTAACTAAGGTGCTGCCAATTTGAAAGCTACCACTAAAATCTTCAACCCAATTATGACCAAACAATACGAACTAAAGCAAAGCAGAAAACTTGTTAGTTGAATCTTGGAGATGAAAGAGCACAGAGTGCTGTAGCTGTTGACAACCTAAACGCGTGTCAAAAATACAAAAGTTTAAATTAACCCCAGAGTTGTGATCTTTACAAAAAATACTTAAATGTGCATTGATAAACACTCTGTGGAAGCCCAGATGCAAAGATTATTGCAGCTGCAAATGCCTTTTTTAACATTTTACCTCTATAATCTTTACAATTTTGGCTGATAAGACTTTTACCTAGATCTATGTAGTTGCATTAACAATGCAGTAGCAGTAGTAATCCTCGCACAGCGAGGCATTATAATTGCTTCGCAGTACGCAGTATACATACGGCACAACTATTATCTAATGTGCAGTCAGTAGTATTGGTGCAATGATGGTACGGTGATGGTGCGGTGATGGTGTAGTGATGGTGCGGTGATGGTGCGGTGATGGTGCGGTGATGGTGCAGTGATGGTGCAGTAAGGAAGGCTACCTAAAATGCAAACTGCAGTCATCCAGAATTACTAAACAAATGAAGATTGTAAGATGATTAGTTTAACGGCTCCTTTTGTTTTTTAAATATGATTACATGTAAGCTCTGCATCATGAATAAATTTAGCCAAGGTCAACAGTAAAGCCTTAACATATTAGGAAAGGCGGTATTCATAGAAACGTTTATTAGAATTTTAGAGTTAATAATATACATTTATTGAACCTTTTGTGCTTTCAGACAAAGTGTGAAATGTATAAAGTAATTTCTTTAGATGAGTCACTCCAAAATAATATGTGTTCACCAACACTAAAATACAATTAGTTTTAAAATGCAATTCTCCAGCCAATTTTAACAATTTGTTGATACCCACATTTTTACAATAATACGGATTGGGTATGAATTTATTGTAAAACCTTGATAACAGCAAGAGCAACAGAACTTGATATTTATGGTAAATCAAATACAAAAAATGGCTAGAAGCTCCTACAACGTAAATAATATTTTCCAAGAACATTGATGTAATATGAATTTGTCGTTACATGAACAGTAAAATACAAGTAAATTGCCTAATGCATTCTAACATTGCTTTGAATGTGTCTATTGGCCCTTCAAATAAGGACCAACAAAACCTAACCTTTCTATTTTAATGACTGTACAGTAACTGCGGTATTATTAGTTTGTATCAACAATTTTCCTTTTTTTCTAATCGTTTTTACTCAGTTAAGACCTCTTGATTATGATAACTTTACTTTGAAGGAAGCGCACACCTTCATTGTAAATTTAAATCTATTTTGTTCACTTTTTCTATACAACCAGTTCTATGGTTAAAAGACGCAGTGTGCCCGAGGATTACGATGATCCTATTATACCGTTTTGTTTGCCTTACAAAGTAGAATATTTTTGCTCACTTTATGCAAAATATATTTTGCTATACGATATCAACAAATAATTTTCTTGAAATTCCAAATTAAGCAGTTGGGGTGCTGATTATGTCAGAATAACAAATAGGCCAATATGCTATTTGCCAAAATCTCTTGAGCAACGAATGAAAGGAAAACAATGCTTGGTCTCCTTTAGTTATTAGTTATTTTAAAAATGCAATCGGATGCATATACATGTAGGTGATAAAAATTTAGCAATAAAAAATGTTGAAATTTAGTAAAATGTTAAAAAATACACGTTAAAGCTTAGCTTTAATTACCGGTCTGTGTTGTGTAAGCAAAACTCGTAAAGCATGTTTTGAAAGGCAAAAAAATTGAGAAACCACTGGTTTTATAACAAAAACATCTAAGCATTTTTAGGTTATTTGTTGATTTCACTGAACTGTAAGAATAAATTTTGCAGGTGCTTTAAAGACGACACAATGTTTGTGTGAATTTTGTTCCACGTAATTGTGGTTTATATATTTTAATTGAGAAAATATTGCAAACCTGTCAAACCAGTCGCCTTACTATTGTCTATATTAATATTAATAATATATAATACTATTAATATTAATAAAACCTAAAAAGACTGATCTAAAACCAAGTTTTAAGAATACATAAAAGCATCAATCCCAAAAATGAATCACAAAACTACCTATGCAGCCAAAATAATTGTGATACAAAAAATTAATTATAGGTTATGATTGTTATATTGAATACCAAAAATATGGTATTTTATACTTAGGAATAGAAACTAGAATTTGGAGCTTGCCTTTATTTTTTTAAAGATTTTGTCAGAAAAAGCTATGCGTAAAACTCAGATACAAGTTGTTGGTTGTTTTAAATCTATTTTGCCATTTGCAGAGTACAATAAGTTGATAATCTTTGATAAACACTTTCACTGAAACTTCTGCTCACTCTTTTAGGTTCCGAAAAAAAAGTTTATGATTTATTTTTATGAATGACTATAACAAGAGTCATACATATGCTTACTACATTGCTATGTTATTCTACAGGGCAAGAGAGAGAAGAGAACAAAATAGATCGGACAACGCAAATTCTGCTCCAGCACGTCAAAGAGCGTGAGTATTTAATCATTGTATATTATCAGAAGTATAGAAAATAGAGCAACCAAAGTTAGCCATTTTACATCAAATGACACTACGAGGTACATGACTTAAATGTTTCAAAGAGTTGTTCACAAGGATGTCATGCCTCTTAGCTGACCTTTATGTTGAATACTTAGTTAATGATGCAATAACTTGACTCAAGTCTGGCGAAAAGCATAGAATGGATGACTAAGTCTCCAGTATATAGACATCCAGAGAAGCTGGTTATTCAGCAAAGAACTCAAGACTAGTCAATTCACTCAGAGGAGACAAACCAGGAAGTTCTGTTGTTCTGAGAAAAAACAGAGCCTATAAGCACCCCTCGACTTTTCATGAAACTCATGACTACACTTCAGCAGACAAACAACTTCAAAGATGAGCCACAAACTACAGTCTATCACCGCACAAGGCTTACTGTGCGTGGCTAATTTTCATTTTATGCTTGCTCTATTAGGAATCATCTTATCATTATTACTCTTGACCTCTTGACCTCATTTGGAATTAAACGAAATCATGGATACTCTAAAGAGTACTAATGCTTGATGTTGTTATAAAGTCAAATTCTCTAAAAAAAATTTAAGCCATATAACATAACACTGCAAATATTTCGTAATGTCACCTGAGTTTAGTATTGCACATTACAATATTAATATAAAAGGATTGACCCACTTTGAGAGATCAGATATTATAGGTATATTTATAGTGCTAAGTTGAATCTGATTTATTCATACGCTCAACTTTGTTTTGTCAAAAGTTTATTTTTTGGGGCAAACTGTCACTTTTTGAGGGCAAAATTTGCTTTGGTCAAATTTGAAGTCCAAGTCTTGTGACTAATCATCACCCATAGAACTGTAGCACACAGAAGCTTTACACATGAAAATATTATTGCTATATGGTGACATCTGAAAAAGGTTATACGGGTAACTGAAATTACCGTAATAGAAATCCAAACGCAAACAAAAAAAGGGGCAGAGCCTAAAAGGAAAGAAATTATATAAAAGGAGCGCAAAAAAATTGTCAAAATAGAGTTGTATGTGCACCCTCGCTACATGTTTGCATATTTTTTATTGCTTATAATATTACATCTATTCTAATGCATATTATCTAATCACCTAAGTGTATATATATATATGTATATATATATATATATATATATATATATATATATAAATATATATACAGTCAAACATGGATAACTCGAACTTCACAGGACCGAGCAAAAGTGTTCGAATTATCAGAGCGTTCAAGTTATCAGAGCACTGTCACAAGTCCATGTATTTACTTATTTATTAGTAGATACATGTACATATGCAAACTATAATATAAATCAAAAGCACAAATGGCTTGTTTCAAATTAAATGCTTCTAATGTAAAGTTTAAAACGTTTTTATCAAAAAGTATAGAGATTTTTCTATCACTTGAGATTGGTTTGTTGTTTGAGGTGATGTTATTGCCAGGACGTTTTTTAGATTGACATTGGCAAAACTTGATCGTTGTTGAAATGCTCAAAAGAAAAGACATCTTTTTCTTTTGAGCGTTTTACCCACGATCAATTTTGCCGATTTTTCTTGAAGTTTTTGCAAAGTTTACCTTACTTTACCTGGGATTCGTTAAGAGCAACACTCCGAGGCAGTTCAATTAAAAGTTTTACGAGGTTTTACGGTACATTGTATATCACTCACGCTTTTTGAATGGATACTTATTGAATGTACACACGTATTCTGTGTTTAGGTCAAACGATGAATAGTTTTTTTAGCTAAGACAACGTATACGTTTAATTACAACATACTTTAAGACGTTTTAAACATTAACATTCCGTCGTTGATTCAACACGGAATCAACGTCGGAAAACTATTCGTCACGGGCTAGCCAGGTCACGCACTCAAGGATTTTTGCCACGCACATACAAAACAACATGCTGTTTTTGTTTTGTATGTGCGTGGCAAAAATCCTTGTGTGCATGACCCGGCAAGCCCGTGCTATTCATCGTATAGCAGTATAAATCAAATTTGACCAAACCTTTAGAAAAGTCGTTGACAAAAATATTTTGCTGTTGGTGGTAATAACAACGCTTATGAATTACGAAAAGATGAGGTTTATCTCTATGGCTTTGAATAAGGTGACTTTCTAAAGCGATAACAACCGTTTCGGTAGCCGTTGGGCAAAAAACAGTTCGAATTAACAGTGTTGAGTTCGAGTTATCTATAGCAATTTATCATTACGTGGGAACGGACCAAAGAAACCGTTCGAATTAACCATGTGTTTGAGCTATCCGTGGACGAGTTATCCATGTTTGACTGTATATATTTTGTTCGAGTTTGCCACTCAGTGTTATTGCTTGAATGTCTTGTAGAGTCAACTAAAGGAGATCAGCTGTCGTTTTTCCAACATAGTAAGTAACAATGAAGGACTGTAAAACTAGTAAGGAACATAGTGAAATATTTGTTATTATACCAGAAATAACAAATACATAATTACAGTGTAGCAACAATCAAAAACACCCAATTTACCGAAAAAAAACAGTGAAAGTAAGTCAACAGATAGGTTGTATGTGTACCTTGTACAAGCTTCTAGGAATACTAATAATTGCCATACTCTAATGTATATATGTAAGTATGCATGTACTATTTTCTGGCAAGAAAGCAGCGTAGCGGTATCATTCTGATAATAAATAAAATGTAAATGAGATAAAAGCATACCCAGACAAGATAAGACAATACGTGGAACAATAATTTCTGTAGCTTGAGTTCCTATGTACATGTATGACATAAAAACCAAACTTCAATATGTGACAAAAGTTGGATATTATGTAAAGATCCAGATGCCTTCCTTGCATTCTTGAGGCTTTCCTAACGCAGGGGCTTGCTTCAGTGGAAAGCCAGGGCTCCTTAAAAGCTGACTTTTGACTTCTGACTTTTGGCAGAAAAGCTGGGGGATTATCGGACAGGTCTCGCTATATAAATGAGGGTGAATCAGATGCTCTGTGAAAAAGCCTCAGTAAGAACAGCCACTGTGCTGAGTTACTGAGTTGCCATGCGTTTGATGACAAGAAATCTTCATGAGATTGGTTAGGGACTAAAGCCCGCCATGTGGTAGCAAAGCTGCTGATTTTACTTAGGGTTAAGACTGCTGTGAACATGGTGACAGCACTTCTACTGTGAGCATATATCTTCATAGTAGTGGAGGCTGGTGGCAAATGAGAGGTCGCCATACCACCGCTATGTAGTTTTGATCACAAACTGTTTCGGCTCCTGTCTAGCGCTCGCAGTCAAAATATAATGAATGTTGCCATATGGATCGACTGCCATATTGGAAATTTGGCGAGATTGGCAAAAACAGTGAGGCCCTAAGATTCAAGTGGACTCAGTAACCTCAGTGAGAAATAGGAAGTATTGGGTCTTCGACAGAGAGGTTTCAGAGGAGCCCACACCTGTGGTGGTCCATAGATGTACATACTGTAGCTACTGACATAATGGCCAGCATCGTAAGCAAAGCTCATTCATTGATTTTGGATTGGCTGAAACGGCGGTTAAACACCTTTGCTGATGATAAGGCTGTGGAGATAACTGTCTGTATGAGAAACTGAGAGGCTTTGCAGCCTGAAGAAACTGGCTCTAACCGATCTGATCATTTAAATGCTAGGCGGTGGCACTGCCCATCTGTATGGGAAAATGAGGGTAGGTCAGGTTTTTCAGTGGGAAGCCTTAAAAGCATTCCTAGTAGCCGAGTATGCCATGCCTCAACAAGAAGCATGCCAAACTGCCAAACGGCTGCATTTTAGCATTTTGCATGTTCCTGGGATGATGCCATCAGTCCTAGTGAAAGCTCTTTCGATGGAATGTCTTTCTCGTGTCTTTCTCAATATTCTTTGAGTAAAACAATTCTAATCTATCAAAAACTGACCTGTTACTTCAAGACGAAGGTTATAATCATGGTATATATTCTTTACTCAAAACTCATTCAGTCTACTGCCAGCCTCAAATGTGTAAAGCAAGCATTGAAACCAGACACATGTTATTTTAGGAGGAATGCTTGGAGGTCTCCAAGCGATGCATTAATGCCGGCGGCAGTAGCATATGCTAAGGAGATTAATTTCCATCCTGCCGCACGTTTACAGTAAGTGAAACTAAGCGGACTGATTTGCTAAAGCTGATGGCTCACCACAATACCTCACAGGCAAACAGTGGCACATAATTGTAGCATTTAGGCTAAATTTTATGAATATGTACATTTGCTGTCAGTATTACTTTAACACTTATTAAAGAGATTTATTGAGTAAAAATAGAATTTATTTCAATTGAAATAGTAATAAGATGGGTATTTTCAGTTTTTCACGTGCGATCTGCAGATTGCCCTAAGCACATTGTAGTGATTTGAAAATTATAGCAATATATTAACGGCAATTATATTTAATGACACATGATGGGAAGTTTTCAGGAAAAAATATACATGTATATCCTCCTGAATAGCATGGCTTTAAATATTTGAAGATATACTTCTAATATAAACTTATTTGCATCGGTTCAAATGTATAAACCCATTTATAAATTTTTTTTATATATTTATGTATTTAAATTAAAAAATAATTTTCCCAAATTGAAATCTTGATTCAAATTCATTGAGGGCCATTTTCCAAAAAAATTTGTGACAGATTCTAAACTTTTAAAAAGCGGAAGTTGTAATTACCAAAATTATAACATATGAAATGAATTAATTTAAAATGAAATGAAGTATGAAAAAATAATTTATTTGGAAGCCTTTGTAATACTTTGTGTTAGCTTGCGAAGAAATAAAGACTGATTTGCTCCAGTATCAGAGAGGTATCACAGATGATATGTAAAATGACAAAAAAAATGACAAAATGATGAAATGTAAGAACCAAACTCAAACCACACGTAAATAAGTAAAAATATAGTGGTGTCAGTTGAAAGTTTTTCTAAACCAAAATACATAAAATAGTTACCAATTTTATTACAGCTAGTAAATATTTATGAATACAAAGCCTCATTTTGCAACAAAACTACATGTATTGGGTTAAATCACAATCAGCGTATAGGCTTTGAATCAGCACCTTATATTTTAGTGATAATTTAGTTTTTTACACTTTAGTTTCTGTATGTTAAGTTTTTTCATAGCGACCTACATTAAAAATCTCATTTTTCTTTTTAAATATTTTAATAATTAGGTCTTGTGGTAAACCTTCTGTACATCTTGTCAACACGATGTCACTAAGTATGTGCCTCTAATTATATATTAAGTATATATAATAAGTATACAATAATTAATAATTAAATAATTATATAATTAATTAATATAATTAATTAATAATATTAATTAATTAATATAATTAATTGATTAATTATATTAATAATTAGGTCTTGTGATAAACCTTCTGTACATTTTATCAACACGATGTCACTAAGAGTGTGCCTCTAATTCGATAGCTGCAGTACATGTCTACTGTTTTAGGCAGTTTTTATGTAAATGGTGATGCGCTATAGTTTGCCATATGCAAAAAAAATATCAATTTATTTTCAAAATACCTGTGTTGTCTTTATTTACTTCTTTTTCCCTATTTTAGTCCATTGGATGGAGAGGGAAGCAATAACCCCGAAAGACAATTCATAACTATTCACTACTTGAGCAGAGAACATGATGCGGACACTATTGAGCCATACTTGTATATACAACCTAGTATGACGAGCTTAGTCTCCTGCTTGTCCTCATTAGGCACGGGTTTGTAAGTAGCGGGTTATGATTAGTCTAAAAGTAGTTGCAGAACTAACAATTCGTAGCAAATCATAAAATCAAACAAATCATGAAGCATTGTCAAGAAAAAGTATAAGATGATAATAAAACAGCTAGGAAATGAAAACAAAAAATTATTGATATAAATTGTATATGCAGATCCCTCAAACCAACTTTAAAACAGCTATAGCAGTTTCACATCACTGCCAGAACCGACATATCTGAACTGTAGAACCTGTTGTGGGGAGTAGGTGACTCCTGGAAAAAAGTTTCTCTAGATAAATGTAGCCAGTGTTTTCTATGTGTTTGTTCAAATTATTCACTTGATATATGAAAGCTGCCCGCACATACCCTAGCTGTACGCAGTGGAAACAGAACCTTTAAAAAACAGGCTTTCAAAATGGCCACCAATGGTAACAGGAATAGGAATTTCAACCTTGAGCTGTTTTTGTACAGTTGGGCATGCCTCCAGTTGTCGAGGTTGCCTTGCTCGTAATATTATTCATGAGATGTGTAACATAATATTGATGAGGTCTTTTTAATATTACTCATGTATAATATTACTTACAAGGTAATAATAATAATAATAATAATAGTACTCATAAAATCTTTAATAAAACTTCAACAAATTAAGACATGCCCAGTTGTAAAGAGCCAATCACGATATACAGCTATTTCTGTTGCAACTGATGGTCGTTTGAATAAAATTGTAAATTGTTTTGTAGCATTCAATAATTTGGTAATTGGAGTCATTTTTAGTTATGCGGAGTTGCGACAACTATCAATTATTTTCAGAAGAAGATAAATAAACAATAATATAGCTTCTATAGCGTCCTTGTAAGCAAACTATAAATAAAAAAAAGGTTTTTTAAATGAGAACTGCTGCACTATTTGAGAACTAAATGCTGCATTACTGGATGAAATAGTATTTTTTTCAATAAGTTCCAACAATTAATCATGATATAGTAAATAAAATGTTAGTATTGAAAGTATAAAAACCACAAAAGATAGCGAATAAGATTTGCATTAAGAAAGCTCGAAAAAGTGGCAGCATTTCTAAGCAAAAATATATAAACTATGACACACTTCTTCAACTTCTTAAAGTTTAATGAGCTTTCAGTCTGTCAAAACTTAAAAAAGCTTTTCTTTTCTAAAAACTTTGATAATTTAAACAATGAATAAAAAGTTGGACTGCCTTAAGTTTTGGGATGTTTGGATCACACAGGCTGTAGGTCTTTTGTGAGAGATGGAACCATTACACAAGACATCTTTTTTCTTTATTTTTAACATAAATTTTGCTTAGAAAATCTTTATTAGCATAAAAATCTTATCGCGATTATCTAACAAAATTTTAAATCCTAATTTTTATTGACTTAGTTGAAATATTGCAACTTGCATCAGATTACCACTTGTTTAACCTAACTTAAGTTTTTCTCTCTCAAAATTTTAGTTACTGTTTTCCTAAGTTTTTGGAGAAAAACATGGCAAAAAAATTTGAATGGTGGACAAATGGAAGATATGAAGTTTCAAAAGTATTTTCAGTATTTGAAAAATTTACGAAAAGCGATGACAACCTTGATAAAACGAGAATATGACCTTCATATATTTTGTCATCTCACTGTCATTATTCTATCAATTCTATTGTTTTACCATAGCTCTGTCACTTGAAAGCATTAATATTCTGTGATCATAAAATGGACAAGTAAATGATTAAACTTATTTATTACAACATATATATGAATTTTAAACTAGAAATTCCATTGTCCCACGACCAAAGTGATATTGGAAAAAATAAAGGGTACTGATGGTTGAGAAATGCAATATTAGCAGTCAAATGACACTGCAGTGCAATAGGATAACTGCAATGGTACATTGTAGCTGTAATGTACTGGGTGTGGGTGTTATTATATACAACAAACAGCAATAATGAAAGAAAAGATTATATGTTTATATCTCTTCCCCTGCAATAGGAGAAATGCAGTATTGGCCAGTATTAGAAGAAAAAGAATGCACTGATATTATTAGAATAACCAACATTATTAATATAGTAATACAGTAATAATAGAAAACCAATGAACAATTTTGTTTACATTTAAAAACGTCATAGCTAACAATATCAAGAAGTATCAAAAAGAATATCCAAACTTGGTAATAGTAATACAGTAATAATAGAAAACCAATGCACAATTTTGTTTACATTTCAAAACGTCATAGCTAACAATATCAAAAAGTGATATTTATTATATAGATTTAAAAAAAATCTATTTAAAAAAGTGTTTGGTCATGACAAACAGCAATTGTGAAAGGAAAAGATTATATGTTTATATCTCTCCCTGCAATAGGAGAAATGCAATATTAGAAGTAAAATGCACTGATATTATTAGAATAACCAACATTATTAATATAGTAATACAGTAATAATAGAAAACCAATGAACAATTTTGTTTACATTTAAAAACGTCATAGCTAACAATATCAAGAAGTATCAAAAAGAATATCCAAACTTGGTAATAGTAATACAGTAATAATAGAAAACCAATGCACAATTTTGTTTACATTTCAAAACGTCATAGCTAACAATATCAAAAAGTGATATTTATTATATAGATTTAAAAAAAATCTATTTAAAAAAGTGTTTGGTCATGACAAACAGCAATTGTGAAAGGAAAAGATTATATGTTTATATCTCTCCCTGCAATAGGAGAAATGCAATATTAGAATTAAAATGCACTGATATTATTAGAATAACCAACATTATTAATATAGTAATACAGTAATAATAGAAAAGCAATGAACAATTTTGTTTACATTTAAAAACGTCATAGCTAACAATATCAAGAAGTATCAAAAAGAATATCCAAACTTGGTAATAGTAATACAGTAATAATAGAAAACCAATGCACAATTTTGTTTACATTTCAAAACGTCATAGCTAACAATATCAAAAAGTGATATTTATTATATAGATTTAAAAAAAATCTATTTAAAAAAGTGTTTGGTCATGACAAACAGCAATTGTGAAAGGAAAAGATTATATGTTTATATCTCTCCCTGCAATAGGAGAAATGCAATATTAGAAGTAAAATGCACTGATATTATTAGAATAACCAACATTATTAATATAGTAATACAGTAATAATAGAAAACCAATGAACAATTTTGTTTACATTTAAAAACGTCATAGCTAACAATATCAAGAAGTATCAAAAAGAATATCCAAACTTGGTAATAGTAATACAGTAATAATAGAAAACCAATGCACAATTTTGTTTACATTTCAAAACGTCATAGCTAACAATATCAAAAAGTGATATTTATTATATAGATTTAAAAAAAATCTATTTAAAAAAGTGTTTGGTCATGACAAACAGCAATTGTGAAAGGAAAAGATTATATGTTTATATCTCTCCCTGCAATAGGAGAAATGCAATATTAGAAGTAAAATGCACTGATATTATTAGAATAACCAACATTATTAATATAGTAATACAGTAATAATAGAAAACCAATGAACAATTTTGTTTACATTTAAAAACGTCATAGCTAACAATATCAAGAAGTATCAAGAAGAATATCCAAACTTGTAATTAAATATCGTAATTTCATAAAAGTCGTTAGAAAAAAATTTCACCGTAATATCCTTTACTTACACCGCGTTGGACATCAGTTAAAATACCAAAGTACTCAAATGTGTCTGAAATGTCAGTTAATTTGAAATCGGCAAAAATGAAACGATTTTAGTACTCCTTCGTTAATCACCGAAACCTTCGACAATGCTATAGACTGGTGAAAAATGCACGTTATTTTTTCGTGAAATGAGCACGATTTAATCATTCTATTCTTTGTTGCTCGGCGTTTCAATTTCCGGTCTTAACTATTATAAATGTGAGGCTTGACAAGTTTTAATAACAATTTTCGTCCAAATAAATCTGTCTATTTGTGTATAATCCGATCAGATGGGTAAGTTTTAAGATAATAACGACGGTTTACAAAGACTTGGTAACGTATTCAAATAGGTTTGTATGTGTTTTGTATTGTTATTATACTTTAATGACTCTATAAAACGATGGTTAAATTTGTTGATGAAATTTTGATTCAAGGTTTCGTCTCATTGTTGATGAATAATTTTTGGGAGTTATGTGCACATGTGCATTTATCATAAATCTCACAACCAATCGCTTCGCTCTGTTTGGTCGTGGGATTAACAATTTTACCCCAAGCATATATTTACTTGCGTCAATTACAGCCACAAATTTTAAGCAAATTTGTTTTATATTAAACAAACTTTTATTATGATTTGCTGTGTAACTAGGTTGGTTCAAAAACCGTCTTTATATTTAAAGGCCAGACCAGAATATAGAACTATATTTGCTGATGTCAATGGAGAATGATGAAAGAAACACATATCTAAGAAACCTTGGCCTAAATAACAAGCTTGAGGATCATGAGGCAAGATGTTTCGGAGATTTAGTAAAATGGGTAAAGGCTCAGCCTGATCTGTAAGTACAAGGTTTTATACATCAAAATAATAATCAGCATTTGGCTAAACTCGATATCAAATAGTATTACAAAAAAATACTGCTAAACTACATCAAATGGTAGTATACAAAATTTATAATAAAAACTTTTTCATTTTATTCTTAGACATTCAAAAAAAAGCTATTAAATTCTATGAAAATTATGTTTTATCAGTTGTGGTTTAAAAATCGTTTGTTGAAACTATTTTAGCGAACTAACTTAAATCTTTGTTCAAAATTTGTGAAAGTTTTCTAAAGAATTTTTCAATCACTCGCAGATATGCAAACCATTTTTGTAAGCTGAGTATTATTAATATTATAAGTTTTTAAACTCAGAAAATGTATAAAACTCAACGCACAGAGATCGAAATCAAATAATATATTAACAATTGCCCAATTTTTGCTGCCTTCCCCGTATATTGAAATTCAGCTAAGTTAAGTTAGCCTTACAATATTTTTCGTTCAACCTTTTGTTAAAAAAAAATGACCATTAGTAAATTGGAACATTTTCCATTAATTTATTTTTTTGAAAATGGTTGATTGAAACTATTTTTTAGCGAGCCAATTTAACATCTTTTTTCAAAAATTATTTAAGAGTTTTTAACAACTCGCATATATGCAAGCCATCTTTGTAAGCTGAGTATTATTAACAATACGAGTTTTTAAACTCGGGAAGTATGTAAGATTCAGCGTGCAGATTTAGCATATATCATTGAAATCAAATGATATATTAACGATTACTTTTTTATGCTGCCTTCACTGTAATTTGAAGTTCGGCTAAATTAAGCTAGTGTCAAAACGGTTTTCACTCCCCTTTTTATTAAACAAAATGAACAATATTAAACTGGAACATAAATTTATCATAAACTCACACCTACGTATACATATAGGTAAGCAATTGTGAGAGTTGTAAATCTTGAGTAAGTACTCTGGTAAATAAAGTTGGTCGAATCTTGTGCATTAGTTTAATGGGAAGCTTTTCCATCATTGTTAAAGACTTTAAATTATGGTATTAAATCGTTTTGCATTATTTACGTATTTAATTGAACAGCAAAAATTTTCTCCTAAAACTCTTTAATATGAAAAAGGACCTCATTGTCTTGCAATATTGTACCATTTTGAATGAAGTCATTTATGACTTAATGACTTAATTATGCTCAACTTTAGGTATATGAAAAACCCAATTAAACTTTAAGTAATATTAGTCTCACCTATTTATTAATACATTTAACTAAAAAGATCAAATAAAGCATGCTGACCCTCTGTTAACAAAAGTTGACTCAAAATTAAATCCTAAATTTAATTTAATCAAGATTAACTTTGGTGAATTTTAGTAGTTTTGACACTTAGACAAATATTTAAAAAAGCAGTCAGATAATTTTGGTTAATTTTCTTTAACCGAAATATTTAAAAATGATTATGATTTATAAATATTGTCAATATAGTTTATCTATTTATATTTTATCTTCTATCTTCTGTATGCATAAATCTCAGCGTTTGTTAGTTTTTTGGTTTGTCGTTTTGTCATCATCCATACGACTAGTTATAAAGATAAAAATCTAAGAACAAAAAACTTGCTTTGCACTGGAATTGAACTCAGATACACCAATTCTGCAGACAGCTGAGCTATTCACCACACACTCACCAGAATATCTTGTAAAATATTTGTTGCCATACTTATTACACTTGCTATTCTTTAATTGTGCAGTAGTAAATGAAATAGTTCAAGCGTGTAGCCGCCGCTAGGAAAAGTACTGTGCGATGATGTCTCGCTCAATCATAAAGCCTGGTTCCCATATACGTAGCAAAGCACCGGCGGTAATATCGCGCAGCAAAACACTTGCGGTGCTCGGCGCAGTTTAATGTTCACATAAAAGCCACATGGTTAATAATATCGTAAACATAATTGCGTAATCAAATAAAATGTTCGCTTGCCATGCCGTTCCTATAATGATGGTGACCTTTACCCGTACAGTGCATTTCGGGAAGGTTTTGCCTGCGGCCGTTTGCGAAATTTGAACATGCGCAAACTCTTGCGTTGACTGCCGGCATCCACCGGCGGTGCACTGCGATCCGCGGTGTGTAGGTTCTCATTTTATCGCAATAGCTTGCGGTGCTGTCGCTGGTGCTTTGCGGCGTATATGGGAACCAGGCTTTATCTTATGGCTTGCTAATGAGATTTACACCGTTCAAAAACCTTTTTATTACTGTGCAACATCAGGCACTCTGCTAGTTTTTCTTCTAGTAGTTTGAGTGTATGAGCTGAAGCGTACCCAGGCACACTTGACCTTTCAGCTATCATGTTTAAAAACTATGATCATGATGCAATCATCTTTCCTAAAACTGTCTTAAATTATAATAACAGCTCTTACTATAGTAAATATATAGACTAGCTTAAGTTACTAGCTTAAATTACTCAAGGATATTGAGTAAAGAAACTCGGCCAATGGTAAATCCATTGCCTGCTAATAGTTTATAAGTTGTGTTAAATTATGAGCAAATGTGTAGCATAAGGAGAAGGAAATGTATTTCAACATTCCATTTAAGCTTTGTGTTTAGCTTTCTAATATTTGAATCATGTATTGGCCAGACACACGAAAATAAACTAACACCTTCATGTAAAAGTTTGATCAGTAAATGTTGAATATGATGATTAAAAACACATTTTTTGAGAAACTCCTTTGAATTACCCATGCAATAGTGAGCATTAATATGTTAATGATTTAAAATAGCTAAAGGGTTTGCTCTAAAATAATATGTTTGATGGTTGAAAGTTTTTACAATGCTTAAAATTAGTACAGAGAAAATGTTCATAAACATTTTTTCAAGTGAACTCCACAGCTCTTTTAGTTGGTATAAAAAAGTAAACAGTTATTACTTTTATGTACAGTAAAAGAGAGGGCGTGTGACTTTTGTTCAACAGCTGATGACCACAGTTATATATTTGATGTCGTATTTGCCTCTAACCGTTTGTTGGCTATAATGCATATTGCAGAGACACTTGGGCTCCGACTAGAACAGCAACACCTACTACAAGTAGCGTGATGGTAATTGACTTGCTTCTCGGAGGGCCCCGCTTCCCATTTGATCGAGTTTTAAAACAATGTAGGAATCTTGGACAATTGATGTCTATATTCCAAAGAAGAGGATTTTCTGTGTGAGTAGATTATTATTTTTTCACAAAAACGCAAAAATTGTATTCAGGTTTGGTTGTGTTAGATCTGTTAGTTGAGAAATATACTGCTTCGTGATATAACTCTTTTAGAACAAGCTGAGTGTCTGTGCCTTTAAATAAAATTCCAAAGGGTCATAACAGCGTTAACAATAAATCACCACACCATAGAAATAGTAAGAACTATATGAAATTCGACTATTGCAACTTTGCTAAAGAGGAGAATATAGAGATACAGAAACATGCTGAAGAGGCTTGCCTGCTTTAACAACGGATTAAAGACTAGTTAATGCCACCACCTCCAAAGAGCTTATATTGACTCTGGTAACTTGCTCACTGCTGATTATAAACTGCAAGACTCCAATTAAAGAGCCAACAGTCTGACGTGAACGTGAGTCTGATGTAAAGTGAGAGGCATTAACGACCTCATCGGGGCCTACCAATAGATGCTTTTATTGACTCCAATACGTCTGGCACTGAGTAAACTACCCTAAGTGAATAAAAACAACTGCTGCTTTTGGCAGAGGCATGTGAGGAAAAAGAGCTCACTAGAAGAATATAGAAAAACTCCCCACCATGTCATCATTGATAGCTGACTGCGGCACAACCCCTATTGGGGACCATCAATCAGACCCCATGGAGAGTTTTCACTTGGTGAAAAACGCTGCGCAGTTGGCTTTGCTGTCGATGGTTATCATACAGGCAAAAGTTTTTTTAATGAAAACGATGTGAAACAGTATTTTAGTAGTATACCTTGCTTGACACAGGTGTGAGCTGTTGAAAGTGGCGTCACCAAAACCTGAACCAATGTGAAAATAATTACCATGAAGGCCGGACATTTTTGTGCTGAAGATTTTTTATTTTGCACTATTTCTCAATCTCCCATTTTTGATAATGCGAAGCCATAGATTAACCTATTGTACCCCATGTTACACCCCTGTTACATCACCATAATTATTTTCTAAACTCATAATAAAATGATTTCATTGGCTTGGGAATACTATTAACCCAAGCTTACATATGTGTAACAATAAATAATAACATCTGAATGGCTGCTGAAGCATCATGTGACCATCATGTGATTATCAAAATGACCACCTCCACCGTTTTCTGATAAGATGAAAACAAGGACTAAAACTTCTGCTTCCTGCAGAGATAATAGAACAGGGGAGTAACTAATTTTTTGTTTAACTTTTTCTACATGCCTTTCTGGTCATGATATTAAGTGTTTATATTATAAAAAATAAAACTTGGTAAAAATATTACTTTTAAAACTACCTGTTTCACCGGTGTAACAATAGGCTTGAAAGACTGCTACTTGATATTATGATCATTCTTCGCTATGCAGTCAATGTATGATAGAGCCTTGTGCTTACTATTATATTTACTTGTATGCATAAAACTGTTCTGCCAGTCACCATACATTCTCAATTATAGTGACAATGGCCTCTGCAAGTGGCAGTGATAGCAACCAGCAACCCAGGCTAGTATGCCTGCAGAATATAACAGACATGGTCAGCTGTGATGAGAGCGATGCCGATGATATTTTAGAAGAGGATAGTGATGCTGATGAAGTCATGCTCATTCTTTATGACTTTGATGTGTACACCAGAGGTGAAGATGAAGAGCCGAGTTAGGACAGGGGGCTGACGTTATCCTGAAGCTCAATTCTACTTTCCAGCAAAATTGTCGATATAAAATTTATGCTTACAGCCTGTTCACTAGTCTTCCTCTAATCAGAATGCTAAATGAACAAGGAATGCTGTACTCCGGTACAGTGCAATCAAAATCGGCTTCATGGGTGCAGACTGGAAAACAAAAAAACACTCAAAAAACTCGGCTGCAGAAGCTATGATCACAGTGTTGAAGAGGTCAGCAACATATCTGCCGTCTACAGGTGTGACAATAAAGCTGTAGCTTTGCTCTCTAGTCAAACTGGAGTTGAGTCTATTGGGGAAGCAAAGAGATGGGACGAGAAAAACAAAGTAAACGTCATTGTTCCGCAACCGGCGGTTATCAATGACTATAATACACACGTGGGTGGTTTAGATTTTGTTAGATGGATTTCTTGTCCGATACCGCTTCGCTTTTCGATCCAAACGCTGGTACGCTTATTTGTTCTGGCATATGCTGATGATTTGCCTAATCAACGCATGGTGCATGTACAAAAGAGACTATACACTGGTGGGAGCTCCAGAAAAAAATGATGATGAGAAGACGGTTTCAGGCAGCAGTAGCAGCAGCAGCACTCATAAATGTTGATGCGTCTAAACCTGAGCACCCATGAACTTCTCTAGATAAAGCACCGCAGAAGGAAAAACATGTCAAATGCGATCCGTAAATGAATGGCGTGCCACTAAAATCTTTTGACAAGGTATACACTAACAGATGTGAATAAGGACAACTGACTGACTGCACTTTTATTCATGTGGAAAAACAATAGCAGCTACGAGTTCGCATATTCCTCAGATTCCGCATGTTCCTCGCATATGCTTCGGAGTTCACATGTTCCTTATTGCAATAATCAAACCAAAATAATTTTATAAGAATGGCGTGACAACTCCATGACAATATGAATAATTTGGTCACCAATGCAGTCAAAAGGCTTTGACGCCTTTGCAACTTGTATAAGCCTACATGCTTGGCTGGAAAATATTTTTGAAAAAGTTGTTGCACACTGGACCCAGTAATGGTAGGGATGCCCATGACACCATCATCGAGACCACTTTATGGGACTGCCAGTGCTACATCGCCACATAAGCAGCGAATTTTGGGAGAACCTCATTTGCTCACTATGCTATACCAAGGGAGCACCAATTGTCAGCCAGAAATTGGTTTTCTTTGAAGGAAAAGAAACACTGCTTCAAAGGAAAACAGGCATAAACCGCAAAACCTTGGTTCAAATTCTCTGAGTAGATGCGTGTAAAGAGATATTACTACAAAGCAATGGCTGAAAAGTGGCGCGCTCATCATCGCTATGGGAAACCAGAGAAAAAAAGTTGGATTGAGTTACGTTGCAAAAGGAAGTCTGCTTGAATGTGAGCTCTTGCAAAGGCATCCTTCAAACAGTCCAGTAGGGTAATGACAACAGTGAAAAACGTAGGCTAGAGCAATACCAAAATTGACTAGAGATGAAAATGACATTCGCCACCAGCCATGATCGCTTTGACTATTGGGTCAAAAACGTTTACTGCGATTCGTCAGTATGGGCTTTGCTCAGAGGTAAATAAAAGCTGGTCTAATGAAAGTAGATCAGCAGCTACCTCTACGGACAGGACCAAAACACTCTCTATAGAATGTCTTACACCAAATCTTCAATGTCAACCTGAAAATGCCCAAGTTCGTTCAGTACAGTTGTAAGTCTATGTTATGAGTGTTTTTTTGGTTGCTTAGGTAAACAAAATGATAAAGTTTCTGCTGACGGGAATCGACGCAACCTTATTTTAGGTCTGAGCCATTTCATTGCATTTGATAAGCATGAAAAAAATTGACAGAGGTATGAGAAAAACATTCAATAAAATTTCCTAATAAATTTCGCAGATGGAAAAAGGTAAGAAATTGAAAATTGAGATGGTACACTCATTTTTGGGAATTTGAAAAGCTCTAATGGGTGCCAAGTTTGTTCCGTCTCAAACTTTCTACAGCAAAGAGGCATATGTACGCTCTCATTTTCAAAAGTAACGCTTCTGGAGGCCGCTCTTGAATCCTCATCAAAAGTATGGTATGCATACAATAAGAAACAATTAGAAGGCTATCAAGAGAGATCAAGTTTTTAACTCTCAGGTTTCTCTGATATTAAAAGCAAAACATTTAGAAAATACACCGTATAGAGAATTTGATCTAACTATCACAAATAATAAACTTAGTACAACTGGGGCTAGCCAATCGTTCATTGTCCTACAGTGGTTTTTCTTTCAGCTTGAGGTTTGAAAAGTGGCAAACTATCTTTTACGCATATGGCATTGACTTTATCAGTGACTTCGCTTATGAAAACTCTTTTCATTTGATTGACAATGCTTATCTAAACCTGAATGTCTAGTTTGCAACATAGACTAACTAATTGCTGATCGAACTTGTCTACTTCTATTCCGATGACTGCTTGGGTGTTGATGTTGAGAAGATAATTTCTATGATAAGCTCTCCTTCTTAATGACTCTTTCATGATCATGCTGCTGATGTACAAGATAAAGTGCAGATGAGTGGCATACTGCCTGATAGCAGTACATAACAGACAGAGACTGTCATAGCGCTTGTCAATATTAATAACTCCTGAATGGAAGCTGGCTCATTTGACTTCATACTGATGTATAACAAGCTTTTCTAATATTTGCTCTGCCAGTCATAGGCATTTCAACACAACACTAGTCTTTAGTAAATGTAATTTCTGAATTCTGCTTTGTGGCATATTGTATGTATGAAGTATCTTCATTGAGCGATACACTGTAAATATCACTCTCTCTCTCTCTCTCTCTCTCTCTCTCTCTCTCTCTCTTTCACTCTCTCTCTTTCTCTCTCTTTCTCTCTCTTTCTCTCTCTTTCTCTCTCTTTCTCTCTCTTTCTCTCTCTCAAGGGTTTCGATTCGACCAGTTTGGAAAACATTGGATGATGACAGAGGAAAACAAGGTAGTCCAAAAACTTACTCAAGGACAATATATATATATATATACATGTATATATAAATATACTAGCTGGATTACCCGTCTACAGAAACAGATTCACGCGCAGCAGAAGGTTTATTGAGAGTTGTCTTTCATAACGTGAAACAACTCCAGATATGCAGTCTACCGAAATTGTTGTCATGATCAGAGAATGCATGCACACATACATGTCAATGTTGGGGAGAACAATGGAAGTTTGCAATGTATCTTACAGGTAGATGCGTGTAAAATCTAGTAAATATTCTAGATTCATGTGTCTAGATTCATGCATTCGTTCACCCTCATTTATATTTGCAGTTGACGATCGCGCACTTCTGCCGCTGAGCCCCCGCTTCGGCTAACTAGTCTTTAATCGCCGAGCAGTTGGTAATCGTGTTTTTGCACTTACCTCGCAATCAATCGCTTCGCACTTGCAATCAATCGCCTTGCAATCAATCGGCCCGCAACCGCCTCGCAATCAATGGCCTTGCACTCTCCTCGCAATCAATCGCCTTACAATCGATTGCCTCACACTCGCCTTGCAATCACCTCCCACTTGCCTCGCAATCAATCGCCTTGCACTCACAATCAGTCGCCTCGCACTCGCTTTGCAATCAATCACCTTGCACTCGCCTTGCAATCAATCACCTTGCACTCGCAACCAATCGTCTCGCAATCAATCGCCTCGCAATCAATCGCCTAACATTCTTCTCGCAATCAATCGCCTCGCAATCAATTACCTCGCACTCGCTTTGCAATCACCTCCCACTCGCCTCGCAATCAATCACCTCGCACTCGCCTTGCAATCAATCACCTTGCACTCGCAACCAATCGTCTCACAACCAATCGCCTAGCACTCAATCGCTTTGCAATCAATCGCCTTGCACTCGCCAACTCATTCATCCGGAAAGCTGCGCCTGGAGACTCTCAGGGCGCCTGAACTCAGGGCGAAAAAGGTCTTCCACGCATCCTCGAGTGATGCCACGGCTCTAAGCCTAGCTGTGCTACCCGGCGCTACCCGGGTAATAAAACAAGTCTTTGCACAAAAAATTGATTTGAAATTAACATATAACAACATTTGCCATTCTAACTTTCAAACTACATATTATGAAAGAAGTGTTTTGTGTAGTTGAAATAAATTAAGAGAGAAAATAAAACAACTGCAAAGGGTTTCAAACCAATGTAAATTAAAAATTTTATAACTTTCAGCGACCTATATCTTTTGATAACGTATACTGGAACCTCAGTTCTCAAACATAATCAGTTCCAGAAAGTAGTTCGAAAACCGAGTTGTTCGAGATCCAAAACAATTTTTCCCATTAAAATAAAATAATGTAAATTTTAATCCGCTCCAAGGCAAAAGAGAACAACTTCGGTAAAGTATTTTTTCAACATTTAAACCATAAGCTGTATTTGTACCTGGGTAAAACAATAGTCTTTGCACAGAAAATGTATTTGTATTTAACATTTATAACAAAATTTGCCATTCTAACATTCAAACTACATAGGTAACATGAGAAAACATGATAGGTGACACCATGAGAAATATCATAAGAAAAGTGGCTTGTGTAGTTGAAGTAAAGAGAAAATAAAAACAACTGTAAAGTTTATCAAACTGTGTCAAACAACTAACTTTCAAACTTCATATCATGAGAAAAATGTCTTGTGCAGGTCAAATAAATTTTAAGAATAAGACGACTATAAAATGGTTTAGATGTAACAGTAAAACAATTAGCAGGTAATAGCTAGCTTGAATCTGTTTTGCTATGATTACCATATGAGATGATTCGGTAATGATACAATTAATACAAACTGAGAAAGCAAAATAAAATTCGTGAATATGTTGAATTAATAATAACAATTCTTGCATAGAAGTGTGTGCATAAAAAGGTTACTGTTCCACCAACAGCTATCTATCAAAACTCTGAATACGACAATACTGGTACAATGGTATGTTATGTAAAAAAAAATATTGTAGTGTCTTTGTCTGATTGAAGGTGAGGAATTCTGGATGCTATTCCTACTCGAGATAATGCAATTGTCCGCGTGAAAAGTAGTGACCTTAACAGCGATTAGCAACTGAACCTTAAAAAAAGCCAGAAATAGAGGTTCACTAAAACGGCATCGTGTTTCATAGAGTTAATAAAATTTAATCGCCAAGTTCTAATATCGAGAGAGTCTATTGTCAATATCGTTTTGCCAAAAACTAATTAGCCCTAATACATCGAGGAAAAAAAAGCATCGCGTGTCATGAAGCTAAAACAAAGCCATAGAGTTGTAATTATTATGTCATTTTTTGTGTGAAAACGGCAAACAATGAATAGGCTATGTATAATAGAGGCGGGTACTAACCGGAGATTCTCGTTAATGCGGCCTAGGTACCTAGTAGCGGCTAATAGTCCGAAAAGTACGGTACTCTATAAGGCGGACCCACACACACACAAACACACACACAAACACACACACGCGCGCAGACAGAAAACGATTGCCGTTTATATAGTAGATATTTGTTTCTTCACACTGGTTAACCCGTATGGCTGGTAATTTCTGCTCTAACTCGGGTCTCCTACCAGAAACCTGCGAGTTTGAATACTCCCCTCAATATCTTAGTTGTTCCCAATAGGGCAGTTTTCTGCAACTCACCTGAGTTAATTGCTGTCGGTATCTGGGCAAGCCACATTTTATGCGCCGGTGTTATTGCGCCCAGTGCCCCAATGACTAATGGAATTACAGTTGTTCTTACATCCCAGCATTTTTCAATCCTTTCTCTTAAAGGGAGATATTTCTCTACCTTTTTTTTCTTTGCTGGCTATATTGTAATCATTGGGTACTGCTATAACTATTATAGTAGCCCTCTTGTTTTCTTTGTCCACCACCACTATATCTGGTTAGTTTGCTAGAACGTGCTTGCCAGTATGGATGTAGAAGTCCCAGAAAATCTTAACCCGGTCAATTTCATTGACCTTACCAGGAGTTCCCCACCAGTGTTGTGGTTTATTAAGGCCATACTCATTACATAGACATCTATTAATATACAACACCTGTGACATGATGATGCCGCTCAGTGTATGCGTTTCTATGTACATATATATATATATATATATATATATATATATATATATATATATATATATATATGTTTCATGTATATATATGTAAGTATATACATATATAGTAATATATATATACATATATAGCTGCTAGTAGCACTCTCAACACAACCGAAATGGTACACAAAAAAGTGGAATGGTACAATAATGAAAAAACTGTTCATCAATAATCTACCTAGAATGTATTCCCATTTCAAAGGTGAACTACGGAGGCCAATGTAAGATCTTCCTAAATCCAGCACCTCAAAGTTCTGGAAGGACATCCACGAGAAAAAGGCTACTCATAACACTACTGCAACTAGGCTGAAAAGACTCAAAAAAGGCCACCAACACACCGTGGCTCAGCAAAAACTCACCATCAGTAAAGTGGACATCAAGCGCAGACTGCAGCGTATGAAGAACTGGGCAGCACTTGGCCATGATATGATTCAAACATTCTGATTGAAGAAATTGGCATCACTTCACGCTAGAATGGCAAAACAGATGTAACGCCTAATAGAAGAAGGTAAGCCACAGTGCCCTAAGGTGATAACAGACGCGAAGCCGGGGCCAATTCCCAAAAAACTTTCGACCAATAATATGCTTGCCCACCACCTGGAAACTACTCTCGAGAATAGTTGCATACAAACTGGAAGCACAGGAGTCGCTATATTATCAGTGCTCAGAAAGGAATTGAATGCAACACCTAAAAAGCTAAACATCAGATGCTGGTAGATCGGACGGTCTGTCAAGACAGCAGGAGAAGGCATACCAAACTTGTCGAGGCTTGGATTGACTACAAAAAGGCCCACGTCTCAATTCCCTATAGTTGGATACTTAAATGCCAAAGGTGGTACAGCTTTCACCTTGCTATTGGGGCGTTCATCAAGATGTCAATTACCAAATAGAAGACGGAACTAGAACAATTGGCAAAAGTTGTCAAGTTTCCAAATTTAGCGAGGCATCTATCAAGGTGACTCCTTATCACCGCTGCTATTCTGCATATGTCTAAACCTTTTAGGCAGTTCATTGAAAGAAGACTCAATATGGGTACCAGTTTAAGAGGGGCACAAAGATAAACCATCTTTTCTACGTGGATGACATCATGCTCTGCTAACAAGAAAGGGACATTGATTCACTAATAGACTTCACTCAGGTATACAGCAAGGACATCGGAATGACCTTTGGTATTGAGATATGCGGAAGGCTAATTCTCAAAAAAGACCATTCTGTGCTCACAGATGACCTAAAAGTGACAATTGGTACCATCAAAAATATGAAAGAAGGATACTAATACTTGGGGATTTTGCAAAGCAACATTATCCATAAAACCGAAGTACTTCACAAAGCCAGTACAAAATATAATAACTGTGTTCGGCAGGCTCTACGAAATGAGCTCAATGCTAGAAATCAAGTCATAGCAATTAATACCTACGCACTGCCAGTAATTAGATACACAACAGGCATGGTAAAGTGGACTGAGAATGTCATTAACAAAACATATGTAGAATCTCGTAAACTGCTGACCAAGCAGGGAGCACTCCACCTAAAATCTGATACTACTAGATTTTTATCTCAATAGGAAAGATGGGGGTAGGGGACTCAAAAGTGTCTTGTGATCTTGTGATCTTGAGACGAGTGTTCAAACTCCCAAGTTTCTGCTAGGAGACCTGAGTTACAGCAGAAATTACCACTTATGTGGGTTGATCAAAGTGAGGAAACAATTTAACTATATATATATTATGTATATAAGTTACTTATATTTCTCAAAGCATGTTCGTACGTTGTATATCCTGTATCGTATATCGTAAGCATCTCCTGTATTGTATTTCTGTCGGTTTGCCGGCTATTGATCTCAAAATCTTGATATTCCGCATTCTGATGGATTTCAACTCACAACAATTTTCACGTCAACGATTGGTTTCTCCGGATGCTCTACCACTTAGCTAAATTGCCATAGTAGTCAGTTATGTTTTCATATAAAATATACAACATGCGCACTAATTATTTTAGCCAGGTTTTTCACCAAAGATTTTGAGATTTGTTTGCCTCGGAGCTTGAACAAAAATTTGCGTCTGTGCATTGATATTAACAAAGCTCTGGAAACGCTTAGAAACAGCATTTTGGATAAGCATTTTACGCTTCATAAATTCTTTACAAAAAAGAAAAAACCATGTGGAATGATGCCTCCTCTACCGAAGAAGTTTGCTAGGAAGATAACCCTTCCAGTCGAGTTACCCTAAGTTGTTTTGGAGGATGAGTCTTCTTTAAAAATGTAAAGTAAACAGGCATTTGCTGTTTATATTTTATTTTTTTCTACGATTTTTGATGTAACTATCTGTTGCAGCTTTTGCTGTTTCATTATCTATTTTCTCAATTTTTAGTATCATATTTTAACCTTTGATGCTTCGAATGTTTTAAAAGTCAAAAGTATGAAATGTTTGCTTTTGCTTTCTTTTTCCATCATCATTAATATACAACATTTTATTAAAATTAAACTCGTTATATATATACGTATGTATGCCCGTTTCTATTTATATCATTTAGTACAGCTTATTGTGTAAAATGTTAGAAAAAAAACTTTACTGAAGTGTATCTCCGAGTTTACCCAAGTTTTTCTCATCTTGGAACGGATTAAATTCTACATAATTTCATTTTCAATAAAAAAAATTGTTTCGTACCCAAAAAACTCAGTTAGCAGTGCTAGTGTAGCCTATCACATAACCTAACCTAATGGGTGACAAATAACAACCTTATGGTATGAATTATGTTCGAGAACTGAGGTTCCACTGTACGTTATTAAAAGCTATATGACGCTGAAAGTTATGAACTTTTAAATTTACATTGGTTTGAAAACATTTACAGTTCTTTTATTTATTTTTAATTTAGTTGGGCTGCAAGGAAACTTTTTTTCATAATAAGAAGTTTGAAATTTATAGTTGTTTAAAGAAGTTAGAAAACCTTTAAAGATGTAAAGTAAACAGACCATTTCTGCTTATATTTTCTTTTTCTCACGATTTTTGATGTAAAGATCTGCCACATTTTTTGCTGTTTCATTATCTACTTTTGCAATTTTTAGTGATATATATATATATATATATATATACTCATTTATTTATTTATTTATTTATAGTAACATATGCAATATTTAGCTGTATTCATTATTTCCAAGTCTGTAAAGGTTGGTGGTTTTGGGGGCTTTGACAATTACGTTTTTTTTGCTTTTATTGTTATAGTGTGTTGAAGTAGTCTTCGTTGAAGCTCATTTTTGTATGGTTTGAATTTGAGGTTCTGTATCATTTCTGTTATCTTCCTTTCAAAATCTGGGATATATTTTATGTAAGATGGTAGTTGCTTTGTTTTGAATTCATGTTTTTTTGTTGTTCTGAATGCTGATTTGGGTTCAAATAAAAGTTAGGTTTTCATCTCATTTGATGAGCTAACCTCTCAACAAATAAGTAAACCAAATTCGAAAATTTACAGACTTGCAAACGATTAATACAGCAAAATGTTGCAAAACAACGCGACTAAAACATACAAAAAACCGACAAGGCGCAGTACACCAAATAGTACATATATATGTATATATTTTATATATACTTTAGCTACGGACAGTACAGTTTTGGCTATATATATATGGTATATATATATAAGGTATATGTACGGTATATATATGTATAAGGTATATATACGGTATATATATACAGTATATATTTATATATATATATGGTATATATGTATATATATATGTATATATATATGTTTAAGCACAAATATCTTTATTTGATAACATATTATATGGTGGATGGTTGTTGCAGGACAGGATCTTCAGAGTATTTGTGGTCACTACTTACAATTTCGAATGAAGAAAGAAATCAAGTACTTGATAGGTTTCGCAAATATTATTCAAAAGAACAGTTCGGAAAAATCGATGATTTAACTGACGATAAAGTACGAAATTTTGGGCAGCTCCGAAAGTGGATATCAAACCTCTTAGAGAAAGGGCATGCAAAGCGTATTATAATGTCTTCGTAAGTAAATTTAACTAGAATAATTTATTAAACCATTGGTCGCTTAAAATGTGCACCATTAATGGTGTTCTTATTTCATCGTCTGCCTAATAATTACTGCAGTATTAGCTTGCCTTGCATGAAATTGTAAATTTTGGATTTATGCTGCAGTTTTACAACAAGAATTACATAAAAGTTTTTAAACAATGGTTGAAACTATGTTAGGACACATCAGATTTAATATCACAAACTTTAATACAGACATCGGAAAAATTTACTGAAAACGCTGCTTAAATCTTAAAGATAGAAATGCAGTGTCTGATCAAGTTGATCACACTTCATTCAATTCTCTTATTCTTGTGATTGCGTGATGGATAGATGACATCAGCCATATGTTAGTTGGGCTGAAATGACCAAATAGCTTGTTAAATAATGTAACACAGCAGCAGACAGCGACATAGCCTCAAACCGGATAGCAGTTACATGACCAACTGACTGGCTACCTCACCACCTGGTTGATAAATAATTGGGTCAGCCTAATCGATTCAAGAGAAAGTCGGTCTAACCTTACCGAACTGATCTGACAAAAAGCCAAATGAAGGGGAAGAATGACCGGGTCAAGAGTCCGACCGGCCAGGTAGTCTGACCGGTGCAAGAGTTCAACCGGGAATGGAGTCTGACTGGGCTAGGAGTTCAACCGAGCCGGGAGCCAACCGGCCGACAACCAAACTGCAGATGAGTAACGGAACAGCCTCTGAGCCAGCACTTGAATGACTGAATATTCGTCGGGCTAGTAGAACCCAACCTGCCATGTTTGAATAAAGGTATTAGAGCCTAATTTAATCTAGTATATAAAAAGGTACCACCGATAAAGATTGGCAAAGCAGGAGTCAGTCTCACCCTATTCAAGTAGATGTGTGCACACACCGTTAACTGTATCACATAGTTATAACATGGTTAAATTTAAATGAAGCAGTGAGGGCTAAATTGTGAATTCTTTACACAGATGACAGCAGTGGGATGTATAGTATCTCATTTTAAATAAGCTAACAAACCCCTGGACAAACATTCCGCAATTGCCTTAACACTTCCGATACTGCGCTAAAATCGTCATTGTGACTAAAATTATTCAAATGTTTTTTTTTCGGAAGTTTGATATACTGCTAGTACATATGCAATATCCCAAGAATCAATGTTGATGTTGTTTTACTGTAAATTTCATCTACAGTGGTGTGCATTCAGAACAAAACTTCCTACAATTTAAGTAAAAAGTCTTTAGTTGATCCCACTCTCGAAAAACTAGAAAAACGGGACACTCTGATGACCGGTAGAGGCAGAGCTGCCTTAAAAGTAGCAGCTTAAATCTAAACCTAAAAAACACTTGTTAAAGAAAGGCACTGACATGGCAATCCGGCATGCTCCAAGCACAGAGAAGGACACGGATCACATGGCTGATCTAGTGGTAAAGCGGATGATGATTCCCTGGACACTGGTCATGGTCAATCAGTTTAAAGCGCATCAATACACTGATACTGGGAACATAGAGTAGTTCATAACCAACATTTGAGAGGTAGTCAGAGCCAACCGATGGCCAGAGAAAGCCATGTTGCGATATCTCAGCAAAGCACAAAAGGAAAAAAAGTGAAAAACTGACCTGTTTGTCGTGCTCAGCACTCGGTTTGGCCTCTCTCTCAAGCAGGCTCATACAAAGTGGAATATTTTGCTGAGAAGTGCGCAAACCACTTTCTAATAACATACCGTCTGAGAAGAGCAACTGTTCAAAAAAGTCTTTGACAATCTGCCAAACTCCATTTAACCAAGACGGCCAGACTGGATGTTTTACAAAGTGCTGAAAACCCCATACTGCAACTACACTTACTAGCAGGTGCCCAGCCTAACGCAGACTGATGGGGTACCACCTGGCACAAAATATTTCTAGCTCCAGTCTAAAAAATGCCAGCAAGCCTCTGTTAGATCTGTAAAGGAAAAGCAACTAGTCAAGTAATAGTGGCACATAGCCAAACTGTTAGACATCTTGCAGATGTGAGGTAGCAACTGACGCACCACGTTCATCAGCTGCAGGATGATCATCATAGTTTTAAGGTGGCTGTCTGCCAAAGCCACTTCTGTGTTCTGCCTCAACAAGAAATACGTAGACCCAAAAAAGCCTGCCTTGAAGAAACAGGCTTAGAAGTGTCTACTTTGAATTTGATTGCCTTTTGAAGCGAAGGTTATACAGAACCAATACAAGCTCATGTTTTAGATTGACTCCATTTCACTAGCTACTTCTTTACAGAAAAGCTAGCAATTTGATCTATCCGACGTTTCATTAAAACTGAACTCGCTACAAACTTGCTGAGCAAGCAAGCAAGTAGTTGACAGGCCCCTCTTGGTCAAGTGAGACCTTCTAAAGGAAAATGACAGCCAAAGCTGGCTGGCTGACAAGTCATGGCTGCCAATCTAAAAAGAGATGGCAAACATACCAAAAATAAGCTAGCTTGGTAGAACCAGATATTTTTGCACAAATTTATGGAAAGTCCAGCAGTTAATTCCTGATTGACCCTGATTGTGTCAGAGGTAAATAGAAATGCTCACAAAATGACTGGCCTTTTGGAAAAACCCTGTTGCTTTCAAAGTGGTAGTTTTAAAAGGTGTTGTAGAGCCAATACCTTTCAACTTGAGATACAGCTAAAATAAAGACTTGAGGTATCAGTATAAGGTAATGGCATAGGTGCAGTCCAACCGCAGAGAGCTCAAGGTTACAAAGTACTGAGCAGTTTTAGGAAGAAAGAAGCTCACCAAAGAGCAACTGAATCTAGAAGTACAAGAGCTCTAAAACCTACACAGAGCTAAGGATATATTAGGACATTGTATTAAGGTCTGGCCACACATAATGAATTATTCGGTAATCTGACTAAATTCACAAAATTCACAGACTTATTTGTTACGTGTGGCTGTACCTGTACTTGTAAGGTACAACCACGCGTAAGGAATTATTTGTTCGATCAGACAAAATTAAAAAAATGAACAGAATTGTCTGAGCTGTGCATGCACATAGAATTCGTCTACAAAACGCTTTCAATTGGCTAAACAATTTTTAGTGAGCAGGATTCTAGCAGCTTTTGCACTTATTATACTCCAAGATATGTGTGACGGCACATAATAAAAAAACAATGCAATACAATAAATTAAAAACGAAGCCCCTGCTTAAATTGCGCTATTATTTCTTTTTATCCTTTGGACACTATGGATACAAATCGCTTCTTTTTCAATAACAATTTTCTTTTTAGCAGCAAAAGTTCTGCAGTAGAAAGAATTGCCATACTTAGTGCAATCAAAGGAATTGCATCAAATATTTTTCTTGCATGTTGCTTTATGTGCTTCAGACTTTGTAAATTTTAAAAGCTGTTTGAATCGTGCTCACTAACCAACAAATGCGCCAATTAAGCAGTTTCATTGTGTCTATTATGTTCAATTGTACTCATACTTATGTTGTGGTTTGTGATACGTGTTTTGGACTATATCAACTGTGAAAGCTGCTAAATTGTGGTCACTAAAATAAAATCTGTTTGGCCACTTAAAAGCATTTTGTCGACGAATTCGGTGTGCATGCACAGCTCAAATAATTTTGTAATATTCATTTAAGTAAATTTCGTGAATTTGGTCAGATTAACGAATAATTTGTTACGTGTGGTGAGACCTTTAGAGGAAGGACATCATTTCATGACTAGCCAAATTGGTGCGCCGTCTGCTTGCTTTTTTCCCCAGAAATTGCAGTGTGGCAACCACATGCCTTGGTCCACATTTGGCAGGCCAACCGGTCTGTCTTTTCTGCCTGATCTAATACTAGCCTGACAGCGACTGTGAAGATACCGATCAAAAACTGCAAGTCGTGCCAGGCCATAAAGCATGGTGAAACAAAGACAGCCAGAGCAAAACAGAATATGTGCACTGCTCACCTCTAACAAAAGATTGGGTTAAACTTGGTGGGTACTATGCCAATAACGCCAAAGAGTAATAATGTAAGTTAGTAATGGGATTAATTGACCCTTTCACCCATGGGAAAAAGTGTTGCCCATGTTCATGGGAGAACACTTGAACCCTTTTAAAAGCATGGTGTTGGCAAACATCATGGCCAAGCAAATCTACTACTAGAGCTTGCTGGCCAAGTCTATACAGACCATGTAGAACAGTTAAAAAGCTAACTGATGGCAAAACTGTATCAACTGCGGCATGCAGAAGTTTCCGATCTTCCATATCATCTTGAACAAACAGACTAGTGGACCCAATCATCAACAGGTACATGTAAGTGACTCACTTTGCAACTTTTAGAAACAAGAGAAGAAAACTGCTCGGAAGAGTTGCTAGACTAAAATGACGAGTGTTCTGCAGCAAGTCTCAACACGTTTGGAGCTAAATCAGATGATACAGTTGGGTTCTCAACAGACGAGAAGCAGACCAAGAATGTGAGGTTTGTATCCAGACTGATTTGGAGAGCATCAGCACACCTGGTTCTGAAGCAAAAGGCTCTTACGCTAAGTCAAACTTGACCGGTACTTGAACCTACAACATTAGCAAGCCAAGATCAATGGTCATTGTGGCCTAAAAAAGGCATTCACTAGAAGGAACTACCTGTCAAGTCAAGACAACTAAGTTTGTCTGGACAGCTCAACAACAATTGGTTGGAGGAAGTAGAGAAAGTCAACCTAACAAACCTTGTTAGAGGTACATCAAGGTCAAAGGAGACTTGTCAGGCTAGCTAAGTCAACACAAATACCAAGCTGGTCCTACAGAATCTAGCCATCACTGGACCTTCAGCTACCAAGAACATGCAGCTAAAGCTCACAAGGGTCGATGATTCCCAGTCAAGAAAGACGTATTGAGACGAGAGACACATTTCTGAAGCTAGTGGAAATGGCACCGTGGCTGCACAGAAAGGCGGGTTGAACCAGTGCAGCGTCCATGTATATGACGGTGGTCACCAGCGGAGTCAACACCGTGCACTCTTGAACCTTTCCATCTTCGAATGCCCTTGCACGTTGCAGTGTTCAAGGGTCAAGTGATGCTGCACAAAAAGAAGCACAAAGATGACCGATGTGGACATGGGGTGTGCTACGTTAACTGAACCCAGTAGCAGAACTTTGTGCAAGTCTCCAGGCCTTTCCATAAGACCAAGTACCTTCTCCCTGACTACAGCCTGCCAAATTTTCTACAATCAGCCAGCCCTGTCAGTCAGGAAAGAAATACTAAAGTTTCAGAATATGAATAGGTAGCAAGACACAGCAACAGACTAGCGGAAAGCCCGGCAGGATATGCTGCTACCTTGGTCCAGGAGCCAGAAACCCTGAGCAGCCTACCATCAGAAGAACTGGATACCTTTGCCACTGACCATCTTATTCAGAATTTGAAGTATCAGTAAACTACTAGTTACTAAACGATTGACAAGAGAGAAGGGTTTGGCAGCTGATGGTCGGCAGGTAGCACCGGAAAAACACAATCAAGGTTATGGCCGATGTATAATTTAAAATGCTTTTTAATACTTACCAAAACTTTTCTAATATAATTCTTTAGCAACGAAGAAAAAGTGTGTTGCTTTTATTGAAATCAGCCCAACTAGACCAATTTTGACACTCTTAAATTATTTAGTACAAACATTTTACTAAGAAAATTTAACATGCACTCTGGTCTGATTGCTGCATTCTCTGAAATTGTAGAAAAGTAGCAGATAATCTCGTGAACTCCCTTAACGACTTACTAAAAATCAAAGCAGAAAGCGAATGGCTAAAACTACGTCATCTGCAGAACCCCAAGTAAGAATAATACCATCAAGTTTTAAAAATATCCAAATTTTAATGTCATGGGAGAGCCATGCTAGAGCCATATCAGGACTATATCAGAATCATGTTAGAGTTATGGCACAGCCATATCATACTTATGTAAGGGGTATGTCAAAGTCATGTCAAACTAATTTCATGTTTTTATTAAATTTATACCTAAATAATGTCTGGGTCAGGTCAGTCATGACATGGTCATTTTAAATCGTGTGGTTATGATCTGCAAGAAAATGTAACATTACAATGTACTATGTACAGAGTTCTTACTTTTCAAGACAGACATGTAACATAAACGCTGAATCTAACACATTTGAATTGAGGTTACTAAAACATACTTGAAAGAAGTTTTAGTATGCATTTTAGTAAACTTTCAACTAAAATTTTATCACTTATCTGTTTCAAAATGTGTTTTAGCCATAACCAATGAAACTGAACTGAGATACAATTTCGAAATTTTAATATCGAAAGGAACTTCTCTTGATCTCGTTTTGCTGCAAGCACATTAGCCCTTGTATAGCGAGGACAAAAACCGCTATGAAACTTTATCATGCTTTATAGAGTTTTAATTAATATGTCATTTAGCGCATGCAATGAAAAAAAGGGTGTGTAAAATATAGAGTAAAATAATTTGATTGCAAAACGGCAGTTGCAATCTTCATGAGTTCGAGTCTAGCAGAATGCAAATTTTTAATTCAAAGATTTGAGTAGCTATAGCTAGACATACAAAAAACAGACGAAAACTTTGAAACTTGTATCGATAGAGACAGTTACATGTACAGTGTTTATTAAACTAATTGAAGACAATTTTAATCTGTTATTTTATCAGTTTTAGTATAGTTGCTATTTTAAATCCTTTATAGGCTATCATGTAGTTATAGTGACATTGTCTAAAAAAAATTATATGATATCTGGAGGAAAGAAATCTACAGAATTGGCTAAATAATATTCAGTACAATCAAGAGGAGCATGATGCAAAAATGAAGTGCTTGCTAGCATTTCAAATGTTTTGATTACTTTTGAGGTACTGTAAAACAATTATGTACTTTATGGTTAGAAGAATATTGTCTTAAGTTATTAAAATTGATACAACATACTTAACCCATCAGTGGGCAATTTTTTATAGCTTTTTCATTTTGACCCTAGCTCAAGGATTTTTGCTTTAGTCTTTTTGAAACTTTAATAATAATTTATAAGCGTGAAAACTTCTTTACAAAACGATACTAATACCAAATAGACTATATAAATATACATGAAGTTTTTCGTTTTGTCAAGGTTAACATAGTTTTAGTGACAAGCGCGTCTGAGTGAATCAGTCTCAGAATCGTCATAACTACACTTTGATTCAAAATCATATGGATATAAATCTGTGCCATGATATTTCTATTAATTCATAAAGTTGTTTACGACCAGATCTGAATACTTTGAAACATTTAGATAGACCGTTAGAATACCATTTTGGTGCGTCGTATGATGTGCTCGTTGTGTAAAGTCAAGATACTCACCACATACTGAACAAAAACTACTGTCTCTTCTATCTTTACCTCATTAGGCAAAGCAGGCGCTGCAGGCAACCTGCTGGAATACAATTTCTTTCTGGTGTTTACTGTACAAGAGATGGCACCATATAGGTTTCGACCTACTTATTTCAGCCTGCCTCTACCATAGTCCAAGTCTACTCAAAGCAATCCTTTGAACCTCAGCAAACTGCTATGAATGCTTCAACATTATCCAACTCTGTGACATCTGTCTCACTTTCAGCTATCGGCATAGCTACATTTTTTGACTTATTTTTCAATTTCTCTCTGCTAATGTAAACTATTTCCTGAGACCCTTTAATGCTCTATTTTAATCCAGTTACTTACTCGAGTCAGAATAATATATTTGTATCAGTATATTAATTGTAATATAGATTATGGGCATATACATATATATACATATATATACATATATATATACATATATACATATACATGTAAATAACATATACATATACATGTACATGTACATGTACATGTACATGTACATGTACATGTACATGTACATGTACATATACATATAAATATACATATACATATAATACATAGGCCTATACATATACACACAACTGTTTGTATTGAGTCTTTCTCAAGCTCTGTCTGGTGTTGCCTTGATAGAATTGTTATATATTTGAGGCTCCACCTTCTTCCACTTCAATCATTGTACTCTTGGCCTGGCCAGTTACCTTTCATGTTGTCTCTATGATGCTGAGTCATCTACTTGCCAGACAAGTAGGGCTCAGACTGATCTGTATGGTGGGTGTTCGGCTGAGCTATAGGTTTGCTTGCATTTGCAAAGAAACTCCAGGGATCCTTCACTGCTTAAATTATAACCAACAGCTTGTTCGAATCAAGATAATATAGTTGTATTAACATTTTAATTACAGTACAGAGTATAAACACTTATACACATCTGTTCACATTGAAACTTTTCCATACTCTGCTTGGTTTAGTCGAGGAAAGGTTTGTATATACAGGAAGCTCTATTGTCTTCTTTTGAAGATTTAGTGGTTTTGTAGCCACCCGATCATCCTTTGCACCGGCCAGCGCCTGGCATACTTTTTTCGGCTGGGTACATTACCTCTTATATCTGCTTAATGTTGCCGACCCATTTATTCTCCGCTCAGCTCTGCAGTTTAAAGTTTACCGTTCTGCTGTTCAGATAATTTTTGTTAGAAGTTTACTCAAATAAATTCTAAAACTTTCTCCAAGTAGGCTACACGTATGTCTTAAGTAAACTAAATTAATTTAAATTAGATTCAGGGTTTATGTTATGTGTCTGTCTCGAAGGTAAAAAATTTCCAAAAGTAGATTGTAATGTTATATGATCTTGGGCTTGTAGATCATAACCACATAATTCACAAAAGTCATTGTAAGTATATATAGTTGCAAAGGTGAATATAGTATTATGGTACTATTTTTAACAATGATGATTTTTACTAAGAGGCGATTGCATTAAATAATGACTATGGGTTTTTATACTACTTTATGCACTTTTATAGCCTACAATATCTTTGAATGCAAACAATGAAATGAATTGAAATCATAATTGTATACCAAATATTTTTTGATCATAATCACAGCAAAATAGACTATATTTAGTCATTACTTGCTGATTTTACATTCAAACACAGTTACATTGTTGTTTTTTCTGCTAGTTAATTTCAACGAAACGCTTCTTCCAAGGTACACAATTTTAAACTTAGAGTTGGGAAAAACTTTTACAATGGTTTTATTTATTCTTAATTTAATTGTCCTGCTCAAATCTTTTTTTTATCATCCAAAGTTTGAAGTTTACAGTTGTTTGACAAAGCTTGAAAACCTTCCAAGTAGTTGGTATTTTCTCTTAAATTAATTCAATTACAAAAAACACTTTTTTCATGATGTGTAGTTAATTTTGAATCCCAAATGTTAGTATATGTTAAATTCTAATCAATTTTCTGTGCAAAAACCTTTTTATTACCTGGGCAACGCTGGGTAGCACAGCTAGCAAAAACATAACAGACACTTGGAGCTGTAATCATTGCAGAATCATCTGATGAAAACAAATTTTAGATGCAAATAGTTTTTCATGCCCAATTGGTCAATTGGTCCAATTGGTCAATTGGTCAATTGGTCAATTGGTCCAATTGGTCAATTGGTCAATTGGTCAATTGGTCCAATTTGTCAATTGGTCCAATTGGTCCAATTGGTCAATTGGTCCAATTGGTCAATTGGTCCAATTGACCAATTGGTCAATTGGTCCAATTGGTCAATTGGTCTAATTGGTCAATTGGTCCAATTGGTCAATTGGTCAAATTGGTCAATTGGTCCAATTGGTCAATTGAACACATTGAAAAATAATCGCAAGAGCAGAATCGCAGAAATTCATTCAAATAAAGGTTGCGTTAGGACACATCATTCGTAAAATTAATGTGAATTTCAACTGCACAATCTGCGTCAATATGTTTGATAAGTTTGTATACTACTACAAGTCAGTCGAGTCATTCATTCCAAAGAAGTTAGGCTGTAGAGGCAAATCAATATAAACATTCTATGCGCTTTCAAACATTCATGAAAAATGTAAGAATGACCAATCAAATTACTAGTAATAGATAAGTTGGTTTATGAAGTTGATACTGATATTGTTTGTGAACATTTGAAAACTAGAAGTTTTTTATTTATGCATCTAGATTTAGCCTGAAGCTGTTTTCTAGAAACTATGCAATAGTTACATAATGAAACAATTAAGATGAGTCTCACTCTATCACCGTCGTTAGTAACCTTAGGTAGTAACCTCAGCAAATTTACTCAAGCTTTTACGTCAACCATTTTCTATCACTTTTGCCAATTTATTGTCTAGTTGTACAGAATTTATGGCTCTTCACCATTATGCTTTTTGTCTACAATAGTACTATTCTAAAGCCTTCACTGTACCATCATAATGTGTAGGCAATCCTTCTACAGCAGACCCTGCACCTCTTACTACTTCTTTACCACTTTGTCCAATGGATCTTAGAAGCAACATTAACTTACATCTACTCTTCATAATACTTTGTCTATTACCAACTTTTTCTTTATAACATTTTATCAACTGCATTCTCCATAAACCAATTGAACTGCTCAACAGGCTTTTCTCAGCAACAACCTTTGTGGTCGCAAAAACAAACTAACATATTTCTATAACTACGTTTGCCCCTTATTTCCTTTACACCATTACAAAACCTATTTTACTTTTTTTCTTTGTTATACTTCTCACCTCATCCTAACTACTATCTTAGCATAATAAAGTAGAAATTCCCCTATGATACAGCCCACGACCTGATAATGGAATAAGTGATCATGGAAAAAAGAAAGAGTAATGCTGGTTGTTGAAAAATTAGTTGTCAGCAGGAATTGACAGAGTATAGTGTAAATTAGAGTTGTTCAAGATGATAGAAAATAAATTTGAGGGAGCACGACTCCAAAAAGGAAATTCTAGTAATCTAGGAATTTGACAGGAGAACTTGTTGGCACATATGACATAGTTGTATTTGAGCATGAAATGTTTTTTATTACATCCAGTACCTGTGAGCTGTAATATGTTTTTGTCAAGTCTGCCTAGAAAGTTGTTACGCAGTTCTTGAAAATCAGGACAATCTAAAGCAGGGATCCCCAACTACTTTTTCTGGAGAGCCAAACAGGTAACCAGGCCTTATCAGGAGGACCGGGCATGAATACAGCTGTATATATGTAAATTTATGTGTATTTTAAAAGTTGAGTTGCAACAAAATTCACATTACAGTTATTTGGTATCAAAAGATTCACCATGTCTTACTCTGTTGTGTTGTCGGTGCCAAATATGTAGAAATGTGATTACAAGCTCCTAAAAGCTGAAAAACAAGAAGCTGCCGTAGATTGAAATCTGTTTATTAATCTGACGTAGTCATTACAGCTTGGTTATTGTCTTGTCATGTGATGTTCTCACGTGAATTGAATGGCCTGTAAAAAGCTCAATATAAAACCTATCGTAGCACTAGTTTATAACAAACACTTTGGGCTTTACCAAAGACCCCGTATCAAATATTCCCGCTACTTTACAGTTTTGTTTTGGCATGATCTAATCGTCAAGTCGTAATCTGATCATGTGACCCAATACTTTGCAAATAGTTTCTGCAGCACTTTTGTCACAGATTTTCACAGGTGACCAACAGGCTCGTCTTGATTACCAGACAATGATATGTACTCCTTCAAGGTAAGGTTGAAAAATTAAACGAATTTTTACGGTAAGTTATAAGATATCAGTGCTAATAGTGACAGCACTACAATGACAAGAAAATAGACGCATAAAAACAACATACATGATTTTATTGAATGCGTGAAGTATGTTTGTGAAAATATTTTGACGAATAAGGTTGCGTAAAAGTGAAAACAGAAACCATCTCCCCCAACTACGTCACATTTGAGCCGTTTTGGAAAGATAATTCAAACTACGGCGGTCTCGTGTGGCTGCGATTAACTGTTCATTTTTTAGCTTTTAAGAGCTTTTAATCACTTTCCCACATATTTTCCAACCACAACACAACAAAGTCAGACATGGTGAATCTTTTGATATCACATAATTGTAATGTGAATTTTGTTGCAAGTCAACTTTTAAGTAATGGATAAGTAAACATATATACATGAACACAAACATGAAAGTAACAAGGCGTAACATAACAACATATGTAGGTTTATTCTCGACAAAATCTACTGTGCAGAAGAAGTATCTGTAATGTTAATGAGACACATGGAAGCGAATTTGCTTTGCAGCTATTGCTGCAATATCTAGTTTATCTTTGGTTACTACTCCGGCTAAGAGCTGTTGAGTATGTTCTTCTGTCAGTACACTCAAATACCTACTTATTATAAATGTCAGCTTTGAAAACATTGATTCCCACAAGTAGGTTGTATCAAATAAAGTAAGTGAGTGCACTGCCATATTGCATAGCATAGAATACTTCTCCTGTGCAGCAGGTTGTGTTCAGAACCCTACATTAGTTTGCACAGCAAATTGAGCTTTAGCCAGAATATCTGCTTTTAAATTACACAGCTCTAATTTTGCCACACCTGTCTGAACATGAGGAAAGTTATCAACTTGGGCTTTTCAAAGTTGATGTGCCTGAAATGGGCACTCAATAATGCCATTGATACTATCGAAGGCAGCAAAGCGACGCTCCATCTCTGAAGAAACATCAATGAGACAAGCTTGTGCACCTGTAAGGTCCACGACATCATCACGACCATTCACCAATTCCCTAATGATTGGAAAGTGGTTCATATCACTGTTTATGTCCTCGTAAAAGCAATGGAGTTTGTCTTTAAAAGATGTTACTGCCTGCCAGAGTTTTACCACATTATGACCTTCACCCTGCAATTTTGAATTTAGGTCATTCAGATGAGCCAAAATGTCTGTCAGAAAAGATATGTCTCTCAGTTAATGCTTCGATCTGAGAATTTCTAAAAATCATTCTGCTGCTTCTCCTCTAATCTCACTAAGAAACTGCTCAATATGCTGTCTTACAGTCCATACTTTTTGCAAAGCTCTACCCTTACTCAGCCATCTGCAAAAGTACATTGAAGTACATTGTATATTAAAATTAATTGACAATATTCACAACCTTGCTGTGCTTTTTTACCTCATCATAATGTAATGAAAATAAGTGTGTCAATTATAATTCGACATATAATATGGTACTAACCTGACATTGTTGTGTACTAACAATTCAGCATACTGAGAATCAGACACCTGTAGAAATTTTCTAAGCTGGCGGTGTCGTAGAAATGAATTTGATCTGAGAAAGTTTATTAGTTTCATTATGTCCAGCATAAGACTTCCATATTCATCTTTCGGTTGAGCACAGAGAATGCTTTCGTGTATGATACAATGAAATGCAATCATCTGAGGATTGTTATCTTTCAGGCGATTAACAAAATCAGAATATACCCCTACCATAGCTGGGGCGCCATTTGTTGCTACAGAAATTATCTTAGGCATTGACACTTTATGGGACTCCATGCAAGCCTTGATTGCCCGATATATATTTTCTCCAGTCGTATGTTCTGTCAGTGGAATAACTGCTGCAAGGTCCTCACTAAACTTGTTGTTGAGATAATACCGAACAAACACACTCAGCTGAGCAACATTGTTTATGTCAGTACTCTCATCCACTGCAACTAAAAATGATTCACACCTGTCCAAGTTATATATGACACCTTCAGTCACATGATTGGCAATAGCTTCTATCCGTCGGGCACACGTATTCCAAGAGAGCGGTACTGACTAGACAGCTTGCTGAATATCTAGCTTTTCCGAGTAGAGGCTTGAACGGCTGAAACCATGCATTTTTTGAACAGTTCACTGTGGCTGTATGAAGCCATTGCCTTGGCAATTTTATAACAAATCTCATAACCAGCAGTAGCTGCTCTTTGTTGCAAGTTTGTTGCTCCTCTCATCATAGCCATTGGTCCATTAGCCTGTCTTGTTAATCTATCAAGCTGTTCCTGCCTCCTAGATGTACCTGGAGGAAATATTCCGTCATAGTCAGAAGGGTTTTGAGTGTAATGCCTTTTGAAATTTGCTACCTTGTTTATAGCAACTGAATTATTGCATATCAAACATTTAAGTTTCCCTTTTACTTCATGAAAAGAAAATCGTGTAGTCCAGTCTGGATTAAAATGTTGGTTTTCTCTCTCTACCAATCTCTGAGTCATGATTGCTTACGAATAATTTTTTAAGTCATTAGTCATACAATCAAACAATTTATGCTGAGAAATCCTCCACACTAACACAAAACTAAACTCTAGTATTGTGAATAGTTCTGGTTAGGTGATTTCAGATAACTACCGTACCTGTTAGACTATTAGCCGCTCCTTTTTGCCAATGTTTTGAGCCATGCGGCTGATTTAGAGGCTGCGGCTATGCTGCTGTTTTTTTCTTTTACCGCTAGGGCGCGTTAACTCGAATTTGCGGTTAGTGCGCCTCTAGAGGTAAAATAAAAAACGAAACAATGCCTACTGCGGTACTTTTCTGTTAGGCACTGGGTTAAAAAGCGTCAGTTAATACGAACAGTGCCCGACGGCACTGTTCCGCTTTAACTTGCAAACTTGCTGCCGTGTTAAAATCTCATGAGTTCTGCGGCATATACAAAAGGTACGGCCTATGTATTGTTTTATTACAGGTTTTTGAAAATAAAGCAGAAGAGGCCTATATAGCGGCACATCTGTCGCTATATAATAGTTAATAATCCAAAAAGTACAGTAATAACTACTACTGATACAATAATGCATTGCCAAACAAACTCTTTAAAATTTGCAAAACATTTAAAAAAATTACAACGGCTGGGGGGCTTGACAGAAACAACTGGGGGGCTTGACAGAAACAACTGGAGGGCCTGATCAGGCCCTCGGGCCTCCATTTGGGCACGTGGGATCAAAAGATTGAAAATGAGGAATATGATGAAGGGAGGCAGCATTGGGAGGAAGAATATTGTTTTGTGCAATATTTCCATGGTCAATGATATCCATAAAATCATGATTATCATCTAGAAACAAAATGGCTGCCAAGTCCATGTCATTTACACCGTCTACAACATCTACTAAAGAATTCTCTGAATCAGATGAGTTGTTGTTATTAATTTGAGTAGCGTGTTGTTTAACATTAGCATTTGATGTTGATGGTTGCTGTGAAAACCTTCTATTTATCCTCCTATTGAGCTGTAATAATTGAGAGACACGTGGATGACCACTGCGTCAGCCAAGACATGGTGTTCTGGGAAGTTGTATGTCGATAGTAGTTGTAAAATTGTTTTGAAATTAAGTTCAAAAAGTCAATTATGCAAAACAAGATGTTGTAAAAAATTCACACCTAATCTACTACTATCTCAAACCTATGTTTTACAACAATAAAATTAATGTTAATTAAAGATGTAGGTCTAACCTACTGTAATGTATGTAATTTAACAACAGCAATAAGAAATATGTTTATAATATCTTTGCAATGCAATATTATAAGTAAAATGGCAAGCTGCTGTGTAATATAAACGGTTTGAAAGTTGGTTGTGTTGAATGTAGAATAGTTTTGATAGCGTTCTAGCAGAAAGCAAGTATGAGCGTTCACACATCTAGAATTTCTCTGCAAACTTGAGCAAAAAAAAAAAATCGTCTTGAAGGGGCGTTGTAGTTCGGCCATAGCTTGTACATAAGATGTAAGGAATTTTAGGTAACATTTAAAATAAGTAAGTGAAACACTTGATAATTGGGAAAAACATAGACTGATAGACTGTGTATCACAATTTTGTACCTGTAAATTGGTCTACGCCTCAAACGGTCTACGTTTATTATAGAGACCTTCGGACAAATAAATTTGAATAATTATTCTTATGACAATCTTATAAAATCAAGTAATTATTTTTATAATTCAATATTTTTGCAAGATATTAAAAACGAAAAAATATTAGAAACCTTCAGCAATTTGACAATGCTATAAACTGGTGAAATGCGCACGTATTTTTTTCGGGAAATGCGCACGACTTAATCGTTCTATTTTCTGTTGCTCGGCGTTTTGTTCGCCGGTCTTAATTTCAATGAAAATAAGGCTAGTAAAGTTTTAATATTGGTTTCAGGCCAAATTAATTTGTCTATTTATGTATAATCCGAGCAGATGGGTAAGTTTTAGGATATTGTCAACAATTTTCAAAGACTTGGTAAAATATTTAAATAGATTTATATGTGTTTTGTATTGTTATTTTACCTAAACGACTTCATTGAAAAACGGTAAAATTTGTTGATGAGATTTTGGTACAAGGGTTTGCGACGGTGTTGATAAATAATTTTCATGAGTTGTGAGTACATGCATTTTTCATAAATCTCTCAAACAATTGCTCCGCTCGTGTTTGGTCGTGGGATTAATTTAAATAATCATTAGCATTTTTTCTACACTGAGGTTTCTCTTACACCTTACCTACATACTTGTACACCTTAATTACAGATTGCTAGAACAAAACATTTACAATCCTTTTTGGCTGATTCCCATTGTATAATAATAAAATACAGAAAATTATTGAAAACGCCAATCTGACTCTGCAAATTATAGGGCCACGTAAATGTTACTTCATTCAACAAAGAGTAAAATTCTCAGACTCCTGAAAACTTTGAGTTTGTCTTGACATTGATAGTAGCAAATTGGGGAAGGTTAAAAGCTTCTTGCTTTTAGATTATAGTGATGGTGTTTTGTTCAACTGGCCAAGACACATGTACATTTAAATCTTCAAAACTCATTTGAAAGACGCACTGATAGAGTTGACTCAGAAATTGATTTGAATTTTTAACCAAATTTAAAAACTCTCAGTTGATTTTTAAAAACCCGCCGTAATTTTGCAGCATACAAAAACTGAAAACAATCGATGTCTTGAATGTCGTTGATGAAGAAGCGAGAGATCTTATACTCCGACAATTCAATCTTTCATTAGCAGATGTTTACAAATTACAATGTTTTCACGAGATTGCTGTGCTGGTATCCAACTTTGCTGACCTCTCAGAACACACGTAAGTTTTAACAAGAAATATATGTCACTTTTATTGTTATATAAGTATTTATACACTCATTAAACACTAATCCTTAACCCATATGTAGGTCGGTAGACCAGTCAGTTTCCTTTAAGTCTACCAATACTCAGAGTCCAATAGTAGCTAAACAATAAGTAGTTGCTTGCTAGAAACTTGCTATGTATCTGAAGTAGCTATGATAAATTTTTTTATTTGTTTTGCATTAAAGATCTAGCTGAAGCCATCTCTACAGCAAAACTTTTGGCAAGGACTTTGGGTGCTACCAGATATCACATGCTATTCATTGCTTTTCACTGTTTAATAAAACAAATTTATCATATTGCATATATATTTCTCAAAGTGGGTCGTATGTATGTGTGTCTGTGTGTATGTATGTCTGTATGTATGTATGTCTGTATGTATGTATTTATGGGTGTATGTGTGTTCAGCTATAGCTATTAAAATCTTTGAATTAATATTCAAGGTTTTGATGAATTTGAACTCAAGTGAATGCATCTGCAAGTTGTTTAACCAAGCGCTCTATCATTGCGGTACATAATTGTACTGATCAAATGTGATCATAATCTGTATATCTTATACACATACACAATAACTATTTTATCAATGTGCCCACAGTTTACGATGCGATGTTAAGAAATATTTTTTGTAAGTTTTAATTACTAAATCTTGTGCCGATGTCAACTTTTTTCAAGCCGACATATTTGTTGTCTTCGAAGAGCCTCAAAATTATCTCTCCTTTCTGTCAGACAAAAACAAGTACGATGTCTCAATTTTACATTTGTCCCAGTATCTAGAGGTACTAGTATCATTATATTCAAAGTTTTGATGGATAGCTTCTGCTGAAAAAATAACTTTTTATACAAATGCACACACACACTTCTATGCAAAAAATGTTATTATTAATACAACATATTCAAGATTTTTATTTCATTTTTTCAGCTTGTATTAATTGTAGCATTACCGAATCATCTTTTATTGTAACCGTAGCAAAACCGAATAACTTGGCTATTACTTAGTAATAATCTCACATTTATACCTAAACCTCTTATAGCTGTTTTATGTGTTTAAATTTATTTGACCTGCAACAAGCATTTTTTTATGATATGAAGTTTGAAAGTTACAATTGTCTAGCAAAGTTTGAAAATTTTTACAGCTGTTTTTATTTTCTTCTAAATTATTTCAACTGCACAAAACACCTTTTTTCATGATATGTAGTTTGAAAATTAGAATGGAAAATTTGATTATATGTTAAATTCAGATCAATCATCTATACAAAGACTTTTTAATATGACGGCAACGCCGGGTAGGGAAGCTAGTAACTTATTATTAGTTATAAATTGGAAAAAATGACATTTAAACTTAAAGCAAACCTGACAATAAAAAAGACTTTTGAAAAAACTCACAGTAATGCAGCAAATTAAAATGACAATTTTAACATTAGAGGTTTTATTAAAAGTTTAATAAAATTTTAAATAATTTAGTACAGGTCTTTACTCTATTACTAACTTTTGTTTAAACTGTTAAATTTTGTTTCTGCCTATATTATAAGTACATACATGCATATATGTATTATAAGTACATGTGTATTTGATTTCCGTCCCTTGATTTTGAAAATGTATTTGTAGTATTTGATAGACTATTATTATATAACCTCTAAATTTGCAGATTTATAAGATATGTGACCCCGGCAGTCAGAATGTACATTCGTGCGGTAATGGCACTGTTCACAATAGCGCGCTCCGCGTGCTATACGCTATTACATGACTCCCCATCACTATTTTACTAAACAGCCATTCATAGTTTAATTAATATTATTATTTAATATCATCATTACGGTAATCTGAGCTTGGCTTACAATAGATTGACTCGTAACTTCTCTTCTATCACACATAAAAAAAACAGTTTTGACGGCAAATTGTAGCAAATATATCAATAAGTGCAACAAGCTTTTCTGAAATGTTGTTAGAAAGAGTTATAAAGTGAAAATATAGCTTTAAATTTAAAATGAAAAAACAAAACTTATAAGCTATAACAATTTACAATGTAGACTATAAGATTATTGTAGTTTAATTGCAAGCAAAATTTTATTAACAAGTAGAAACATGTATCTGCTCAGCGGTGCATATTTATTAGGATATTTATGGCAAATTAGTGGTAAGTTAGCAAATTCACAAGGGTTAATGTCACTTGGCCTGAAGGAAACAGAAAAATATAGGCATAATTCAATTTGAAAGGGTTAAATATGTTTTCTCCATATTCTATATTGGAAGGACCCCTCTAATATAGCACCGCTCCAATTAAAATATTTAAGGTTAAAGCACAATGACGTTCAAATAAAGGTTTTATGTTAGCTTTATATTTTTATAGCAATTAATTAAAGACAACACAACAATGTTGGTAGGCTTGTTATTAGCTGTAAACAGTAGTTCTTAAAATATGCGCCTTTTTTCTAAAAGGTTATGTGAAGATTTTTGAAAAATGTTTTATCTTTTGATTGTACTTCAAGATTAATAAATACTAAGTTTCTCACTAATATTTCTGAAATTCTTAAAAAAATAAAAGAGGCTTTCACTGCATCGCTAGAATTAATAAATCAGTTTATCCAAACTTTTAGCTAGTATATTAAACTTTGAAAAACCTACCTACCCTGTAATATTCTTGACCTTGTATGTCAGAGTAGTCTATTTTTCGGCAAATATTTTTGTAAGCTTGTGTTGTATTTTAGTAAAATATTTCTAGAGCTAAAAGAAAAAACTAACACATCAAGCTATTACAGATTTCAGTAAAACTCATGATTTATGGGAAACTATATACAAGGTAATCCAATATTATAAATTATTGGTGAACGCTAATGTAATTAAATGAAAATCAGTAAAATGTGTTTGTTGTTACTTTACCTTATATAAATGTTAACAGAAATGTAGATTTAACAAAAGAAAGGCTTGTAAATAGAGTTAGTCATAAACACACTCTAGATATAAACATGATTAGTTAATTTATGTATTTTTTAAAAATTTTGAATTTTTTTTCATTACTATGTACAAAACTACTATTCATGGCAACATCTGGGCCACACATTTTCAAAACAATTTTTATATCAAGATGACTTTTACCCAGTTTAATATCACATATGTAATATCTTGCATTTATAAGTAATCAATCACAAGTCAAGGCTTCACTATATACCGGTTTAAAAATTAGTACATAGTTCATATTTTAGTAGCTCAATTACCCACCATGCATCAATAAAGTTAAACTTTGTTTGCATGCTTATTCATTATCTCCACATCTACCTCCAAAATTATTAACAACAGGATTGAATTATATACTAGTGTTTCATGATGAGCATCTTTGTCACTATATTAGAAGCGTAGAGCAGTTTGAAGACTTATGGAATTACAACAAACATCCACCTTCAAGAGCAAAATTTTTGATGATAGTGAATGATGAGTTTCCAAAGAGCCTTAGCGAATATACTGAAATCAGCAAAGTTGGTGAATTATTTGACTGGATGTTCCGATATAATGTCATCAAGCATGCGTAAGTAGACATTGCAAAATTACACAATGTTAGTTGATAGAACTATCAAATAATATGACAAAAAATGACAAGTAACAATTTAAAATTTTTTTTCAAAATAAAGTTTAATTTAATGTTTCGAAATTAATTAGTTTTTAGATTCAATTTTTATAAAAAGTCAAAGTTTCTGCATTTCATCATCTGCCAAATTCAGTCAGCTAAAACATAATCCATATCAACTGTAACTGAAAATAGAAGTAGTTGGCAGTATAATCTAACTAACTTTAATACATTGAAACAGTAACATGCTCATTATGTATTAAATAGTGGCAGACTACTGGCATTAAGTATTAAATAGTGGCAGACTACTGGCATTTGTTAACTAATTTTAAAATCAGTTACTCACTTATTTTACCTTCTTTGGAAGAACCTTAGCTTATAAATATTGTGTCTTCAGATAGCAGTTTTCAGGTTTTCAAAGCATTAATTAGTGACTAAATTATCAAAGGAAATAAAAAAAGGGTTACATTGACACCAAATTGTGTTATGCGGTGTGTACACGTCTATCAACACTGCAAATTGTTCAACAATGCTGCTTAAAAAACTAGGCCCTAAACAGCTAAAACTGAATGTTTCTATTATGAATTTTTACGCTATTATTAAAAGTATTTTTATTACTAAAACCTAATTTCTTTAAAGTGAATAACCACTAAATAATCTTATTATTTAGTGGTTATAAATCGGCGTACAATCATACAAACCCAGTTGTCTTCCCTTGGTTCCAAGGCACTTTCTAATAGCATGAACAGTACAGAGGTGATAGTCATATAGTCATAGAAAGTCAAGCTATAGTCATACAAAGGTGTACATGAATTCTTGATACTAGGAATAGCTACTATAAAGAAACAAAAACTACTACACTGAATACAGTTTTTTTTCATTTAAAGTTACTTGGCTGAGATGTTTTTGTGTGTGTCAAGTTTTCTTTTACTAATGCCTGGAATAAAATTTTAGCAGGCTTAATTTCTTATTATTTATCTAGTCACTCATCATCTTAGCAACCATCTTTGACCACTTAAGTCAATATATACATTTACAAAACTTCAATACAGTTTCTTTATGACCGACGAGTACGCTTTTCCTTACTCTGCTTGCATACAAACATGGAGATCAAGCTTTTTACCTAGAGCAAGTTTTATTGCCTACTGGCTAGCTAAATGACTTGTGTTAGTAGCAAATATTGTTGTTTCCAGCATAGTTCCTCAGTATCATTAGTGAGGATGGACAAATAAAACCTCCTTATTTATTATAAGGTTCTGCGCTTCACATATGATTGATGGGTTCTGGTAGTTACTTTCTTAGTTTGAATGTTTCATAGATATTAAGTAGCTGCCCACACACTTGTAGTCGTTAATCTTAAAATACTTGTAGCAAATATTCAAGGGTTTAAAGTAAAATCAACGTCTCACTTACCTCAGTTCTCAGCTTAGTGTTTTACCGTTATATTGGCTCTGTTTCAATGCTAAGAAAAACCACATCTGATATGCTTTTGTTTGTTTTTGTTAATTTTTTAAATGCCAGTAAATGTTACAAAATAAATACATTCAACATATTTTTAGCAGTATTACTAAACCTTTATATTTTTCGATTATCTATCTCTGATATAGACTTATTGCAGGGGTTCAGTTTAAAGACTTGTATACTATTTGACTAGAAGTTTATCTGTCATACAGCCCACAACCAAAATGACAATCCATAACAATTTAACAGATGGACCTGAGTCCATATTATTGGGTGCACTGAATTTATTAACACTGTCAGGTCTAACTTGTTGGCATGTGTGACATAGTGATATTTGAGCATTGTATGTAATGAAATGTTTCTCATTACATCCAGTAAATGTGAACTGTGATATGTTGCTGTCAAGTCTGCCTAGAAAATTGTTATGCAGTTTTGGAAAATCAGGACAATCTAAAGATTAAAAATGAAGAATATGATGGAGTGGAACAGCGGTGAGAGGGGCGATAATGTTTTGTGCAATATTGGGTGCAACATTTTCATTGACAATTATGTCCATAAAATCATGATCATCATTTGGAAACAAAGGGGCTGCTGAGTCTTTGCCATGTACATCGCCAACAACATCTACTAAAGAATTCTCTGAATCAGATGAAATGTTGTTGTTATCATTTTGAGTAGCGTGTTGTTGAACATTAGCAGTAGTATATAGAGAGCAGATCTACACATAAAAGTGACGGATCCAGCGGGGGGATAGAAAAAGGGGGTTGTGAATTAAATTGGCTAGGGGTGTAGATTGAATCGTGTGGAGTTGAATGAGATGTTGGGGTTTGGGGGGAAATTGTGGTGTAGAGTAGGGGGTTGAATTCGAGGGGTTACGGATCCGCTCCTGGCGTAATCGGCGGATTATCTGTGGATGAGTCATCGGATTAGTGGGGGATGAGTCATCCGATTGAACGCGGATTATCGCGGGATTAGTCGGGGGAATCGTCGCGGGTTAGTCGGGCGAATCGTCGCCGATTATCGGTGGAATAGTGGGGGTGAATATCTGGGACATCGAGGGCTGGATGGTTTTCCGGAGTGGATCTCGCGGATTATCGAGGAGAGCGAGAGATTACCTAGCGGATGAGTGAGGGGGTTAATATCTGGGACACCGAGGGGTTGATTTTCCGGAGATTGTTATATATTTGAAACATGGAATATATACTAGAAAGTGTTTATGTGCAAAGTGGAGAATGTTATATATTTGAGAACGTTGAATATATATGAGAAAGTGTTTATGTACAAAGTTTTTTTTTTTTGAAGATTTGATGTTTTTGTAATGTTGAAGCTCTTGAATGGTTAAGAATTTTAAGGAATTTATTTTCGGTTTTTTTTTGTATTTTTTTGTATGTAAGATTGAAATTTGTTGGAGAAATTAATATGTTGAATGAAAGATCAGTTTTATTACAAAATTATTCACTTTAAAAGATATATTTATATGTATTATTCATTATTTCCATCATCATTTTGTTTCAATAAAAATAAAATAGTTTATGTTTAACTTGAAATATATGAAAATATTCAAGTAGATAGGACACAATAAAGATAATACAGTATAAATGAAACATTGAATATATACATAAGAAAATGTTCATGTACAATCTTTATCAGTACTTTATAATAATTGTACATATACTTATTCTCTGTACTTTATTAACACACCTGATGATCTCTTACAGCACTTTATAATAATTGTACAAATACTTATTCTCAGTACTTTATTAACACTCCTAATGATCTCTTACAGCACTTTATAATAATTATACATATACTTATTCTCTGTACTTTATTAACACACCTGATGATCTCTTACAGCACTTTATAATAATTATACATATACTTATTCTCAGTACTTTATTAACACACCTGATGATCTCTTACTACACTTTATAATAATTGTACACATATTTATTATCTGTACTTTGTTAACACACCTGGTGATCTCTTACAGCACTTTATAATAATTGTACACATACTTATTCTCTGTACTTTATTAACACTCTTGATGATCTCTTACTACACTTTATAATAATTGTACACATACTTATTATCTGTACTTTGTTAACACACCTGGTGATCTCTTACAGCACTTTATAATAATTGTACATATACTTATTCTCTGTACTTTATTAACACCCTAATGATCTCTTACAGCACTTTATAATAATTGTACATATACTTATTCTCTGTACTTTATTAACACTCTTGATGATCTTTTACAGCACTTTATAATAATTGTACATATACTTATTCTCTGTACTTTATTAATACTCCTGATGATCTCTTACAGCACTTTATAATAATTGTACACATACTTATTCTCAGTACTTTATTAACACTCCTGATGATCTTTTACATCACTTTATAATAATTGTACACATACTTATTCTCTGTGCTTTATTAACACTCTTGATGATCTCTTACTACACTTTATAATAATTGTACACATACTTATTCTCTGTATTTTATTAACACTCTTGATGGACTTTTACTACACTTTATAATAATTGTACACATACTTATTCTCTGTACTTTTTTACCACACCTGATGATCTCTTACAGCACTTTATAATAATTGTACATATACTTATTCTCAGTACTTTATTAACACTCTTGATGATCTCTTACAGCACTTTATAATAATTGTACATATACTTATTCTCAGTACTTTATTAACACTCTTGATGATCTCTTACAGCACTTTATAATAATTGTACATATACTTATTTTCAGTACTTTATTAACACTCTTGATGATCTCTTACAGCACTTTATAATAATTGTACACATACTTATTCTCAGTACTTTATTAACACTCCTAATGATCTCTTACATCACTTTAGAATAATTGTACACATACTTATTCTCTGTGCTTTATTAACACTCTTGATGATCTCTTACTACACTTTATAATAATTGTACACATACTTATTCTCTGTACTTTGTTAACACACCTGATGATCTCTTACAGCACTTTATAATAATTGTACATATACTTATTCTCAGTACTTTATTAACACTCTTGATGATCTCTTACAGCACTTTATAATAATTGTACATATACTTATTCTCAGTACTTTATTAACACTCCTAATGATCTCTTACAGTACTTTATAATAATTGTACATATACTTATTCTCTGTACTTTATTAACACTCTTGATGATCTCTTACAGCACTTTATAATAATTGTACACATACTTATTCTCAGTACTTTATTAACACTCCTAATGATCTCTTACAGTACTTTATAATAATTGTACATATACTTATTCTCTGTACTTTATTAACACTCTTGATGATCTCTTACTACACTTTATAATAATTGTACATATACTTATTCTCTGTACTTTATTAACACTCTTGATGATCTCTTACTACACTTTATAATAATTGTACACATACTTATTATCTGTACTTTATTAACACTCTTGATGATCTCTTACTACACTTTATAATAATTGTACACATACTTATTCTCTGTACTTTATTAACACTCTTGATGATCTCTTACTACACTTTATAATAATTGCACACATACTTATTATCTGTACTTTATTAACACTCCTAATGATCTCTTACAGCACTTTATAATAATTGTACATATACTTATTCTCAGTACTTTATTAACACTCCTGATGATCTCTTACAGCACTTTATAATAATTATACATATACTTATTCTCAGTACTTTATTAACACTCTTGATGATCTCTTACAGCACTTTATAATAATTGTACACATACTTATTCTCTGTACTTTATTAACACTCTTGATGATCTCTTACTACACTTTATAATAATTGTACACATACTTATTCTCTGTACTTTATTAACACTCTTGATGATCTCTTACTACACTTTATAATAATTGTACACATACTGATTCTCTGTATTTTATTAACACTCTTGATGGTCTTTTACTACACTTTATAATAATTGTACACATACTTATTCTCTGTACTTTTTTACCACACCTGATGATCTCTTACAGCACTTTATAATAATTGTACATATACTTATTCTCAGTACTTTATTAACACTCTTGATGATCTCTTACAGCACTTTATAATAATTGTACATATACTTATTCTCAGTACTTTATTAACACTCCTGATGATCTCTTACAGCACTTTATAATAATTGTACATATACTTATTCTCTGTACTTTATTAACACACCTGATGATCTCTTACAGTACTTTATAATAATTGTACATATACTTATTCTCTGTACTTTATTAACACTCTTGATGATCTCTTACAGCACTTTATAATAATTGTACATATACTTATTCTCTGTACTTTATTAACACACCTGATGATCTCTTACAGCACTTTATAATAATTGTACATATACTTATTCTCTGTACTTTATTAACACTCTTGATGAACTCTTACAGCACTTTATAATAATTGTACATATACTTATTATCTGTACTTTGTTAACACACCTGATGATCTCTTACAGCACTTTATAATAATTGTACATATACTTATTCTCTGTACTTTATTAACACTCTTGATGATCTCTTACAGCACTTTATAATAATTGTACATATACTTAATATCTGTACTTTATTAACACTCTTGATGAACTCTTACAGCACTTTATAATAATTGTACATATACTTATTATCTGTACTTTAATAACACTCCTGATGATCTCTTACTACACTTTATAATAATTGTACATATACTTATTATCTGTACTTTGTTAACACACCTGATGATCTCTTACAGCACTTTATAATAATTGTACATATACTTATTCTCTGTACTTTATTAACACTCTTGATGATCTCTTACAGCACTTTATAATAATTGTACATATACTTAATATCTGTACTTTATTAACACTCTTGATGAACTCTTACAGCACTTTATAATAATTGTACATATACTTATTATCTGTACTTTATTAACACTCCTGATGATCTCTTACTACACTTTATAATAATTGTACATATACTTATTCTCTGTACTTTATTAACACTCCTGATGATCTCTGACAGCACTTTATAATAATTGTACATATAGTTATTCTCTGTACTTTATTAACACTCTTGATGATCTCTTACAGCACTTTATAATAATTGTACATATACTTATTCTCTGTACTTTATTAATACTCCTGATGTTCTCTTACAGCACTTTATAATAATTGTACACATACTTATTCTCAGTACTTTATTAACACTCCTGATGATCTTTTACAGCACTTTAGAATAATTGTACACATACTTATTCTCTGTACTTTATTAACACTCTTGATGATCTCTTACTACACTTTATAATAATTGTACACATACTTATTCTCTGTATTTTATTAACACTCTTGATGGTCTTTTACTACACTTTATAATAATTGCACACATACTTATTCTCTGTACTTTTTTACCACACCTGATGATCTCTTACAGCACTTTATAATAATTGTACATATACTTATTCTCAGTACTTTATTAACACTCTTGATGATCTCTTACAGCACTTTATAATAATTATACATATACTTATTCTCAGTACTTTATTAACACTCTTGATGATCTCTTACAGCACTTTATAATAATTGTACAAATACTTATTCTCTGTACTTTATTAACACTCCTAATGATCTCTTACAGCACTTTATAATAATTATACATATACTTATTCTCAGTACTTTATTAACACTCTTGATGATCTCTTACAGCACTTTATAATAATTGTACAAATACTTATTCTCTGTACTTTATTAACACTCCTGATGATCTCTTACAGCACTTTATAATAATTGTACATATACTTATTCTCTGTACTTTATTAACACTCCTGATGATCTCTTACAGCACTTTATAATAATTGTACATATACTTATTCTCTGTACTTTATTAACACTCTTGATGATCTCTTACAGCACTTTATAATAATTGTACATATACTTATTCTCTGTACTTTATTAACACACCTGATGATCTCTTACAGCACTTTATAATAATTGTACATATACTTATTCTCTGTACTTTATTAACACCCCTAATGATCTCTTACAGCACTTTATAATAATTGTACATATACTTAATATCTGTACTTTGTTAACACACCTGATGATCTCTTACAGCACTTTATAATAATTGTACATATACTTATTCTCTGTACTTTATTAACACTCCTGATGATCTCTTACAGCACTTTATAATAATTGTACATATACTTATTCTCTGTACTTTATTAACACACCTGATGATCTCTTACAGCACTTTATAATAATTGTACATATACTTATTCTCTGTACTTTATTAACACCCCTAATGATCTCTTACAGCACTTTATAATAATTGTACATATACTTAATATCTGTACTTTATTAACACTCTTGATGAACTCTTACAGCACTTTATAATAATTGTACATATACTTATTATCTGTACTTTGTTAACACACCTGATGATCTCTTACAGCACTTTATAATAATTGTACATATACTTATTCTCTGTACTTTATTAACACTCTTGATGATCTCTTACAGCACTTTATAATAATTGTACATATACTTATTATCTGTACTTTAATAACACTCCTGATGATCTCTTACTACACTTTATAATAATTGTACATATACTTATTCTCTGTACTTTATTAACACTCCTAATGATCTCTTACAGTACTTTATAATAATTGTACATATACTTATTCTCTGTACTTTATTAACACACCTGATGATCTCTTACAGCACTTTATAATAATTGTACATATACTTATTCTCAGTACTTTATTAACACTCCTGATGATCTCTTACAGTACTTTATAATAATTGTACATATATAAACAGAGCTAGGATTGAGCTAGTCTATGTTAATATACAAGTGAGCAGCGAATATAAATGAATATATAATAATAAAACGTGAGTAAGATAAAAAGCTACTGAAGATACAATAAACAAAGCTAGGATTGTGCTAGGCCGTGTTAATATACAAGTGAGCAGTGATTATAAATGTATATATAATATTAAAATGTGAGTAAAATAAAAGTTACTGAAGATACAATAAACAAAGCTAGGATTGAGCTAGTCTATGTTAATATACAAGTGAGCAGCGAATATAAATGTATATATAATAATAAAACGTGAGTAAGATAAAAAGCTACTGAAGATACAATAAACAAAGCTAGGATTGTGCTAGGCCGTGTTAATATACAAGTGAGCAGTGATTATAAATGTATATATAATATTAAAATGTGAGTAAGATAAAAACTACTAAAGATACAATAAGCAAAACTAGGATTGTGCTAGGCCATGTTGATATACAAGTGAGCAATGATTATAAATGTATATATAATAATAAAATGTGAGTAAGATAAAAGCTAGGGTTGTGCTAGTCCATGTTAATATACAAGTGAGCAGTGATTATAAATGTATATATAATAATAAAATGTGAGTAAGATAAAAGTTACTGAAGATACAATAAACAGAGCTAGGATTGAGCTAGTCTATGTTAATATACAAGTGAGCAGCGAATATAAATGAATATATAATAATAAAACGTGAGTAAGATAAAAGCTACTGAAGATACAATAAACAAAGCTAGGATTGTGCTAGACCATGTTGATGTACAAGTGAGCAATGATTATAAATGTATATATAATAATAAAATGTGAGTGAGATAAAAGCTACTGAAGATACAATAAACAAAGCTAGGATTGTGCTAGTCCATGTTGATATACAAGTGAGCAGTGATTATAAATGTATATATAATATTAAAATGTGAGTAAGATAAAAACTACTAAAGATACAATAAGCAAAACTAGGATTGTGCTAGGCCATGTTGATATACAAGTGAGCAATGATTATAAGTGTATATATAATAATAAAATGTGAGTAAGATAAAAGCTAGGGTTGTGCTAGTCCATGTTAATGTACAAGTGAGCAGTGATTATAAATGTATATATAATAATAAAATGTGAGTAAGATAAAAGCTACTCAAGATAGAATAAACAAAGCTAGGATTGTGCTAGTCCATGTTAATATACAAGTGAGCAGTGATTATAAATGTATATATAATAATAAAATGTGAGTAAGATAAAAGTTACTGAAGATACAATAAACAGAGCTAGGATTGTGCTAGTCTATGTTAATATACAAGTGAGCAGCGAATATAAATGAATATATAATAATAAAACGTGAGTAAGATAAAAGATACTGAAGATACAATAAACAAAGCTAGGATTGTGCTAGACCCTGTTGATGTACAAGTGAGCAATGATTATAAATGTATATATAATAAAATGTGAGTAAGATAAAAGCTACTGAAGATACAATAAACAAAGTTAGGATTGTGCTAGGCCATGTTAATATACAAGTGAGCAGTGATTATAAATGTATATATAATAATAAAATGTGAGTAAGATAAAATCTACTAAAGATACAATAAGCAAAACTAGGATTGTGCTAGGCCATGCTGATATACAAGTGAGCAATGATTATAAATGTATATATAATAATAAAATGTGAGTAAGATAAAAGCTACTGAAGATACAAACAAAGCTAGGATTGTACTAGTCCATGATGATATACAAGGGAGCAGTGATTATAAATATATATAATAATAAAATGTGAGTAAGATAAAAGCTACTGAAGATACAATAAACAAAAAACTAGGATTGTACTAGTCTATGTTGGTGTACAAGTGAGCAATGATTATAAATGTATATATAATAATAAAATGTGAGTAAGATAAAAGCTACTGAAGATACAATAAACAAAGCTAGGACTGTGCTAGTCCATGTAAAGGGAATTTGTTTAAATTCAGCGAAATTGCCCCAACCTTCACAGAAATTAGCCAACAAGCGTAGACAGTGTCTTGTATAGAAGCGATAATGTTTGTATTATAAGTCAAAATTGTAGTAACGATAATAATAATATTATATGGGTATAACCGTAGTGATGCAGTAATAATATGATTCGTAGTTGATAATCCGGTGTAAGCTCGTGATCAAAATCTAAAGTTACTCAAGAAAAAGCGCTTTTTTCTTATATCCGGTATTGAGCTCTTCAGTCCGGGTGGATAAAATGTAGATTAAATACGAGAGGATATCATGCGTTAAATACGAGAGTAATGCGTAAAGAAATTGCCATCGCTAGATTAAAACAATTATAAAAGGTACTTACGGCTATACTATTACAATAAAAATAAAATAATAAAATATTAATTGATGGTCTAGGTCAAACAGTACGGAACAGTATATGACAGTCTAGGTCGAACGGTCTTCATCTATATAATTTCACTTCACATGTTAATATACAAGTGAGCAGTGATTATTACAATATTATTCTATATTTTACAATTGAATATACATATATACTTTATATCGAAATAAACTTGGTAAAAAATACAACCGAATGTTATTTACTTTTTTGATATAAGTTTTATATATTGATATACTCACGCTGAGTTGGAGTTATCCTCAAAATAATCCACATATTAATCCATGTATGCCTCTTTACTAGTTCATCATCTTCATCTATTTACTGGTCGAGAGACTGTTATGGAATGGTTAAGCCAAACCAAACAGGAGAATTCCATAGGTAAACCTAGGAAAACATTCAGGTCGAATGCCAAGGCGCTTGTCCACACAACAGCCCCTGAAAACAGCGACACTCAACGAACTTAATCGCGAGTAGCCGACTAACAGAATTCTAGCTGAAGCATACAAGCCTTATGGTATCAACGCTCGATCGACCCAAATTCTCAAATATAAGTAGGCATCCAGAGATGGTTAATGAGGCAGAATATTCCATCAGATCATGCAATGCTTATATAGTGAATTGAAGAATGATGGGTGTGTCCAAAGGAATTAATGAGGCGAAAATAGCAAACAGATTTTCGCGAAATTGAATTTCGCGAAAGTTGACTATATAATATATATGATGTGAAATTTCGCGAAATCCAATTTCGCGAAATTCACTTTTCGCGAAATTGAATTTCGCGAAAGTTGACTATATAATATATATGATGTGAAATTTCGCGAAATCCAATTTCGCGAAATTCACTTTTCGCGAAATTCAATTTCGCGAAAGTTGACTATATAATATATATGATGTGAAATTTCGCGAAATCCAATTTCGCGAAATTCACTTTCGCGAAATTCAATTTCGCGAAAGTTGACTATATAATATATATGATGTGAAATTTCGCGAAATCCAATTTCGCGAAATTCACTTTTCGCGAAATTGAATTTCGCGAAAGTTGACTATATAATATATATGATGTGAAATTTCGCGAAATCCAATTTCGCGAAATTCACTTTCGCGAAATTGAATTTCGCGAAAGTTGACTATATAATATATATGATGTGAAATTTCGCGAAATCCAATTTCGCGAAATTCACTTTTCGCGAAATTGAATTTCGCGAAAGTTGACTATATAATATATATGATGTGAAATTTCGCGAAATCCAATTTCGCGAAATTCACTTTCGAGAAATTCAATGGAAAATCAACCCCTCGGTGTCCCAGATATTAACCCCCTCACTCATCCGGTAGGTAATCTCTCGCTCTCCTCGATAATCCGCGAGATCCACTCCGGAAAACCATCCAGCCCTCGATGTCCCAGATATTCACCCCCACTATTCCACCGATAATCGGCGATGATTCGCCCGACTAACCCGCGACGATTCGCCCGACTAATCCCGCGATAATCCGCGTTCAATCGGATGACTCATCCCCCGCTAATCCGATGACTCATCCACAGATAATCCGCCGATTACGCCAGGAGCGGATCCGTAACCCCTCGAATTCAACCCCCTACTCTACACCACAATTTCCCCCCAAACCCCAACATCTCATTCAACTCCACACGATTCAATCTACACCCCTAGCCAATTTAATTCACAACCCCCTTTTTCTATCCCCCCGCTGGATCCGTCACTTTTATGTGTAGATCTGCTCTCTATATACTACTATTAGCATTTGATGTTGATGGTTGCTGCGAGGAACTTCCATTTCCTTTCATATCACGCTGTAATAATTGGGAGACACGTGAACGGCTGCTGCGATGATTTGGTGTTCTAAAAAGTTACATATATGTCCATAGTAGTTGTCAAATTGTTTTGAAATTAAATTCAAAAGGTCAATTATGCAAAAAAAAGGTCATGTAATAATCAGACCTAATCTATTACTATCTCAAATCTATGTTTTACAACAACAAAATAAATATTAATGAAACTGTAGGCCTAACCTACTGTACGGTATGTAGTTTACCTAACAACAGCAATAACGGAATATGCTTATTATACAGTATCTCTAAAATACAATAGGAGAGCTTCAACTCAACTGCAATGGTAGCTGTAGGCCTACTGTACTGGATGTTATTTAACAAACATCCATAATGAAAAGTAAAGATTGTATGTTCATGTCTTTCCCACAATAGGAGAAATGCAATATTAGAAGTAAAATGACAATTGCTGCTGTGTAATATACATAGTGTGAAAGTTTGTTGTGTTAAATGTAGAATGTTTTGGCCAGCGATCTGTAACAGAAAGTAAGCATTAACTTTGACGTGTGTCGGGATGTTTTCTGCAAACTGGAGCAAAATAAAGAACTGTTCTTGTCATAAAGGACTGTTGTAGTTTGGCCCTAGCTTGTTCATGAAATGTAAAGAAATTTGGCTAACGTTCTAGATAATTTAATGAAACCTTTGGTAAGTGGACACAAAACATAGGCTAACAAACTGTGTACCACATTTTCGTAACTGTAAATCGGTCTACGGTTTACGCCTCAAACGGCCTACATTTATTAAAATAGACCTTCGGCAATTGGACAATGCCACAGACTGGTAAAATGTGTATGTTTTTTGTGTGAAATGCGTTCGGTTATACGTATGGTTATACTATCTGTCGCACGGATTTATAGGTGTTTTGTTTTTGTGTTTTTTTTTGTTTTGTTTGATTAAAATTGATTCTTCAAACATGATTCTGATTTAAAAGGCTTGTCATGTTTTGATGGCGATTTTAGGCAAAACTAATCGTTTTAGCTATATATCATTCGATCAGATAGGTAAGTTTAAGGATATTGTCAACAACTTATAAAAATTTGGTAACATATTTAAATAGATGTATGTGTGTTTTGTATCACTTTTGTAGTTTACTCAACGGAAAAATTGTTAAATTTTTTGATGGGAGTTCAGTACAAGGGTTTGGGTATGGCCGTTAGTAGATACTTTTGGGACTTGTTTGCACATATGCATCTATCATAAAGTTCCCAAACAGTCGCTTTGCTCATGTTTGTTCGTGGGGTGACTCATGGTTTCTATATGTTATCCAAAATTTTGTAGAGCATAATCGGTGTGGTTGCCAACTCTAAATACCCAGTTTCCATCAGTTTTATTATAAAATAGATTTAACTGCCTTTTGTTTTGAAAGAGTTAAGATGTAGTAGAAAAATTTGATATGATCATAGAAGCAATCTTTTGTCCAAAAGAAGCAAACTGGTAAATTGAAAACTACCAAAACGAAACTAGTTTTTTGCATAAAAATCTTGTAAAATACTACATGCAAAAATGTTTGCCTAATTTTACTGTCAATTTGTTCAGAGTATTCTTGTCTGATGTAACATAATTTAAAATAAAAAAGTTTTTATTTCAAGTTTTTGAGTAGCACAAAAATTGCTGATACTAATCAACTGTTTTTCATGTATGACATTTACAAATTAATTGAACTTATGTCATCAAGTGTGTGTATTTGGCAATTTATTTGCCAAGTATTTGGAAAAAAATATTTACTGGGTAAGCTCTTTTAACTTAAGAAAGTTTAATGTTTGAATATAGCGTCGAGTATAATAAAATATGGCGAAACAAACCAGACAACAGGAACAGACAAGATAAGATAGACATGTTCCGCAGATATGATGATGACCTTGAGATGTTGGTGAAGGAGCGAGATTACTGGCTGGAAATCATAAAGTAAGATGAACAATTGCATTAACTCTGCCACCTGCTACCATGGGTGCTTTTATATTCCCTTTTATATGTTTATAGCCTAATACTGTCGAGGACGGGACTATACTAAACCATATGTTTGTGCTTGAGACCACATTATGCCGAGTCACTTATGTATATTTCTTAACCGGTTATATAATACCCTGGTAAAACTGTTATATAATCCTACATTTTTGGGCCTGCTTCACAGGCCTGCTAGCACACCATTATGCCTATTGTCTGGGCCTGCCTCACAGGCCTGATGTGAAACAATGAATGTTATATAATTGTGGACGGAGCAAATAGTATAAAAAGAGAAGGCATAAGCCAACTCTTTGGGATTCTGCTAACGGATTTTATACTGTCAAGACGAAGTTATTCATGTACTGATATACGCTAAATACACTATACTTATTCTTATAAACTGCCTACGTTTGATGCCTGCCTGGTTGGCATAAGGAGGATCCTTCCGCCAGAACTGCTCTGGCTTCGAAACACGAACTGCTTGGGGGAGACACCTAAGGAAGGCTAGGGGTGGGCTACGTTACGATCGGACCTGATCAGAAATGCGATAGCATTGGAGATCAGGCCCTCCAGTAAGTAGTCGGGACCTAAACTAGCCAAGATAGTGTCTCAGAGAGCAGGCCGTGCTAGCCTTCCAAGTGGGCCTGAACTGCGGATACCCAGCCGTGGCCTGACCCGACCACTAGGTGTGTCAGGCAGGCCGACGAGGGGAAGGCCCAGTGTTCAGACTGCACTGCCTTGCTAGGAAAAGTAAAGCTGGCTCAGTTACCGGGACCAGACCTTTACAATACGGTAAACTGCGAACATAGTCTTATAACTGTATCATATGTTTTGGGTTTTTAATTTTTAGACTGCACTCCAAATACGAATCAATTTTGCCTAAAGGTAAACTTTGATGAATGTTTTGCCAGGACTTTTGAATGTTTGATTCGTAAGAATATTTTAAAATTAAATGTTCATTTGCGAGTCTAAACTCAGTTTTTGACTTGTTTTTGTCATTTGACCAATTAATTTTAGTGTTTTATAAGTACATTATTAAACATAGATAACGCTATCCTTCTCAGTAACTTGAAAGTGTTCTTATACCTACTTGTAATTAAAAGCTAGCTGTTTAGTTTTGAAAGTTTTCACCACCAAAATATAAAAAAACATACAATGTAAGATTAGGCAGAATTATCTATTAAAATATCTTGGAAGAAAGTTTCATTTACTTATATTACGCAAAAGATTAATGTAGATATTTTTGAAAACTAAAAAGAGGTGATCAATTTTTGATTAGAAATGAAAATGAGTATGGCAAGCATTCAGTATAAGCTTCATTTTAAATATGCCATGCCTCATCATAATGAGTAATTGCTTTTCACAGATTAGCTCAGTGTTGTTGATGATTTATGATGGTAAACATAAATGAGATAATTTGAACGCCTTCTAATCTTTTACAGACCCCTTCGAAGGATTGAGCCTGAGGTTGCAGTTGCCGCTGATGAACCTTTACAGCAATTAACAGAAGATAAGAATAAGACAACTCCAGCTAACAGTGATACAACTCCAGCTAACAATGAGAAAACTCCAGCGAATGATAAGACCGCTCCAGCTAACGATGAGACAAATCCAACTAATGATGAGAAAACTCCAGCTAACGATAAGAAAACATCAGCTAATGATGACAAAACTCAAGCTAAAGATGAAACAACTTCAGCTAAAGATGAGACAACTCCAGCGATTGATCAGAAAAATCTAGCTTATGATGAGGCAAATCCAGCCAATGATGAGAAAACTCCAACTAATGACGCAACTGCCAGAGTAGAGAATCTGTAAGAATAAATAATCACTCGTTACACAATTGTGGCAAATTAGCTTTTTAATTAAATTTTCTAATAGAAACTGATAATTACCATTTGAAAAGGTTTACCTGCAAATTTTTAGTACCTGATATGCAAATATTTTGCAGAGACACTTACAGGCTTTAAAAATAAATCAATTCAACTCAGTTCTTATTTAAAATTTAACAGTTCAACTACCGTATTTTGTACGCCGTGTAAGAATTGATTCAAACCTGAATTAATTGCACAAAGCGACAATTAAATTTTCAATTTTTCAGATATCATAACTTCAATGATTCGATTCAATTCAATTCTCCCATGTAATAAAAATTGATTCTCTATAGATTCTTACAACAGATCGACTTATGGCAACATATCAAAATTACAATAACCCCCAATTGCTCATTTAGCTACGCAAACTATTATTTTATTTTATTGAATGTTTGTATAGCAAACACCAACTATTTCACTGCAAATTTTTGTTATGAAATCCGCTTACTAGCATACATGTGATATTTTTGTTTAAAAAACAGCAATTCAGTTGTATAACTTTACTTTAAAGCTAGATTAAATGAGCAAAAAAATTCTGCTTTACTATCAATGCTTGTGAAAAAACAAATGAAGCTTTTAATGTTTTTGTAATTTTATAAAACTGGCTGCAAATACAAAGTGCTAACGTTTTTGAAGTTCGTAAAAAATATAATGCCTCTCTACAGAGTTATTCAACTATTCATATGGCTCCGAGACGTGAAACTGAGAAGGTCGTTTTAGTGAGCGAGATTAGCGAGGACGCTTTATTGATCTGTGATAAATACTTTTGTGTAGGTACAAAGGTGAGTCATGGTAAAGGCTTGTCCGAAGTATGAACAATATTCGTGAGCAGTTACAAAGCTTATAAATACATAAGCTATAATAATACTATATAAACCGGCCTAACTATACTATACAACGTTATTAAGTACTAAACACTTTATATAAGTTATAAAAAATTGTAAATCTTCCAACTCAACGCCATGGCACTCTATTTTTCAACTCTTCCTCTCTTGTTACAGTCAATTAGAGAGTCGTTTAAATAGAGGTGACAGTCAATTAGAGAGTCGTTTAAATAGAGGTGACAGTCAATTAGAGAGTCGTTTAAATAGAGGTGACACTCAATTAGAGAGTCGTTTAAATAGAGGTGACAGTCAATTAGATAGTCGTTTAAATAGAGGTGACAGTCAATTAGAGATGGAAATCAAATAGAGGCTTAAATGTATTTTTGAACTTGCTCTTCAGAAATTTGGGACGATAAATGTTGCCCTGTTTTGGATGAAGCAAGAGTTGCCTAAATTTTTTCCTCTTCTTTTGATGAAGCGATGTAAAACCTTTTGGATGTAATAAATCTGGTAACTTACCTCTAACTGGTCAAAGAATTGAAAGACTTTTCCAAGTAAAATATGCATTGAAAAGCCCAAAGATATCTGTACCAGTTATTATCTATTGCTTGCAATAATCTGTAAAGATATTAAAGCCTGAGCCTTGCTTTGTACTTTTTTAAATTTGTAATTTTTTATTTCATCTCAAATTTGAATGCCTATTTTAATATATGTTTATATTTAATAATGTTAATATAAGACTAGCAAAGACCAAATAATGTTGAAGGGGTTGTCGTATGGAAGTGGCGTTCAATTAGAAAGTGGTGCTCTATTTTTCAGCTCTTCTCCCAGGGTGGCAGTCAATTAGAGACTCGTTTTAATAGAGGTAACATGCAATTGGAGATTTTATGATATACAAAGTGATATTGAGGTATAGTGAACACTCCTACAGCATAAATAATCCGTTTCAGAGAACGTTTACGTTAGTGGTTTTACGTTGTAAGAACAGTAACATACATGTAAATTGCCTAATCTTTTCTAAGATTCTTCCAAACTCACTCCAATTGGCATCTAAAGAGACAAAGCTTGACTCGACTCTTTTATTTGTTGGGCTGTACTGTAACTGCAGGATTATTGGTTTAAATCGAAAATCTTTCTCCATTTTTGATCAATTTCACTGATTTTTTAGACCGTAATTGCGATAATTTTACAATAAGCCGATGGGTGGCGCACGTTGTTGACATTCATTTTCAACAATTTGCTTATTATTTCTGAACAGCAGAGTCTGTGCTATAAAATAAAACTAATGCAAATAAAAATATTTTATGTCTACAATAAAACAAAACAAACAAATTTTTTTTTACGACATAAAGTAGTATAACCTGTTTGTTGTCTATTAAATAGAAAACCTTTGGCGATATTACAACTTGTGATATTTAAATTGCTGGACAGAAGCTAGCCCAAATCGATCGCTTTTAATTATTAATGAACATTTGCGTAGCTACCTTTCCTCTGATTTGTCGACACAACCGACAATGTATTACGACGCACTAGAATGCCATTTATGATAGATACACGCCACTTTTCTCTCTCGATTGTAGCGAGATGAATCAACACTCAAATCAAGTTTGAAAACACATCCAACTTCACATTTTACGTTATATAACTTTTTTATGTAGTACGACGCGATAAATTCACCTAAATTATTTACATTATCTGAGATTTACGTTAAAAGAACTTTACATTATAGAAGCTTTTGCTGTATTGTAAAAAAACATGTGTGGTTGACAACATGAAACTGTTTGGAATTTTTGCTTTGGTGCATGTCAATTAATAGATTGGGTAAATTGAGACACCACTGCTTGTGGTGGAATTTCCGTCAAGGCAGTAATAAAAGGAACCATTGGTTCCTTCTGACTTGAATCATCTTGCTTATTTCAAGTATAGAATTGAGTGAAGTCCTATACTATAGTGATAGTAAAGACTCGATTCTATTCAATTGATAAGGGTAGGATGTTCAGAGTCAGCACAATTTTACAGTTAGTAAAGTATACCAAAAAATCGATTCAATCCAACTCATTTGTGAGATGAGCCTTATGATCGGTTTGCTTGAGCAAGCATGTTAACTTGACTGCCCATTTTTGGTTTTTACTGATCATTCTGTACAAGTAATTAAATGTCTATTTGATCTATTGAAACAATATCTGCATATGCTATAGCTAAGCGCAATTATCTAGTTTCAAAAAAAAGTCCTTGACTTGGTTGAGAAACCACACATTCTACACCATAGTTGACAAGTACACGTACTTGCATAAGCCTTTTGACACAAGTTTCATTCTTTTAAGTTTGATTTTTTTGTTAGGATTTAGTTATTTTAATGCTAAGATTTAATAAAAAAAACTATTAATTGTATAAAACTAATTGTATTTCAAATCTAAATGTATTTCCAACTTTTTATCGTTTCCAGTATTATCTATTTAAATTTCAGTGTTTCCGCGCTAGTTATTTTGGGTCCAGCTACATTAGTGTGTTCAGCTATAGCTTTATGTATCAAAATCTTGGATTGAAAAGCTCACATCGTGTTGGATTTAGACTAGCGGCGGATAGCAATTGAAAATTTTCAACCTTGCATAAATAAGCATGACATGATAATATAATAAAATATATGTTAAATAAATTTATCAGATATTATACAAATACATCTAAAAACCTGAAAGTTATCAGATGCTGCTGGTTAGAAGGTAACATATTTCAGTGTGTTGGAAACTCTCATATTAACTACACTCCTCCTATGCAAATACACCAATTTAACTTAGCTGATAAATAATCATATATTCATCGATTTTGTATAAAGTTGTGCTTTTTTGCACCTTTATTTATTAATTTGGTGCATAGCAATAAAATGCATTCCAATTTATGTAATTTTTACTTCAAGTTTATAATACATTAGCAAACTCTATTTTGTATGTAATATATTTTAAACTTGTGAAAACATGTTGCTGTAGTATATAAAATCATAAACTTTTATTACAAACCCATTTTTCAAGCTCAAATGAATAATCGGGTACACTATTAGGAGTAAATCATTTTAAACCAATTTTTTTCATAGAACTGAAACATGACAAGCTGTCAGAGCAGGTTTTGTTTATACAACTTTTAGGTGTGTTAACTTGTTAGCTCAAACACTTATCTATGCCAATATCTTACAATAAGAGTATGCTATTTTCGTAAAACCTGTATTTGACTGTCACTCTATAAGAACAGTGGAAAAATAGAGTACCAACCTTTACTTATATCACCTTAGTTTGATCGCAGCTTCTATTTGACTGGCACACTAGAAATAAGGTTGGAAAATAGAGCGCAACCTTTTGTTTGAATGTCACCTTTATTTCAGCACCGCTCTGACACTCTTTAATATTTACAAACCATAAAGTCAGTCAAAGTGATCAGTCAAAAAATTTTCACAATTTTTTACTGATGATGAGGCAGCTACATCAATAACAATAAACTCTTTTAATGCTTCTGTACATATCCAAACCCATTTTATTGCTTCAAAACTTTATGATTTTTTTTTCGAAACTTTGAAAGCAACACTATGGAAATAATAATTGTATCAGGCTAACAGTATGTTCTTGTTTAACACAGTCTTGATACTTCTACAAACAGGAAAATTAGTTTAAAAATTATGATGGAATCTGAACTACTATTTTTAGGTTAAAAGTCGTGCTCAGTGAGCATGCGGCTAAAGTTTCTCAATGTATGTGCAAAAGATACATTTGTTAGCCTCTAGCGAGCACATCTAATCAAGTACTTTAGGGGACATACGTTAACCAGCCTTTGTGAGTCGCAATTTTTTGAAACTATTTTAGAGAGTTTGTTAAAATTTAATACTGATTCATAAATAATACATAGTTGAATAGCAGCATTAAATGATATACGCCAATTCACTGCTTCATTGTTACAAGATGCTAAATCACCAACCATTTTGTGATCTTTTAATGTTAACTTTTGGTTTTTAGTACTTGCTGGTCTAAGAGACTAAATGTGGTGTTGGAACAACCAAACTTATGCACTTTATATATTGTTTACTTGAAACACACTTGATAAACTTGATACAGGAATCGGAGGTACAACAACTATTGCAATCCCGTATACCTTTTATCGTGTGCAAGAAAGGTATATGTAACCTACCATGAACACAAGTCTATAAAATTTATTTCTAACACTTACAACACGTTTCTTTAGTGAAGCTGCTGAAGAAAACCAACCACCAAAAGATGAACCCACTGATCCATTTCCAGAAGAGAACAAAGGAACAGTAGCTGAACCCGCTGATCTGCCAGAGCAGACAAACTTGAACGTGGCTAATAGAAACATTACTCCTCGTGTAATTAGAGTAAGGAGGACTGTGGCTAAACCAGGGTTAGTATATACTGCCCTATGTTGACATAACCCTATATCTCTTCAATTTTTCAAAATTGATTTTTTAGTCTCAAACTCATTTTCCTTGCTCAATGTAAGCTGGAAAAAAGATTTCTCAAAAATTTCCATGGGAAAGCCATTTTTTACACTTCATAAACCCTATATCTCCCACTAATAAAATATAAACTGCGGACATAACCCTATATCAGCTAATACGGGGCTTTGTCTGCATAATATGCTATTCAATTGATGTCCAACCTGCAGACAAAGACAATCAACAACATTATGCCATCAATTGTTTGCAATTCTTGCCACTAAAAGTTTGCCTTGTTGTTAATGACTAGACTGTGAGGCTTCATGGATAGGATTTGCAGAATGGTAATATATTCCGTGTTCATGGAATTCTATCACACTGTCTGAAGTTGTGTGATATAAGTTTTGCTGGCAGACTATTTTCACCAGTGAGTGCTAGTCAACCAACAGCAAGAGTTCACAGATATATTCAACTTTACAACTCACAGATATATTCAACTTTACAACTAAGTACTACTTTTAATTTATATTTCCTCATATCCAAATGGATGAAGAAACCGGACCACTTGATATCGGAGCTCCAGCAGCAGCAGCAGGTATGCCTATTTCATCATTGCGATCCATCCACCACGAGTAAATTTTTTGCGATAAACTTGTTCCTATATTAATATGATATAGCATATTTATCTTGTCATATTTTAGTATATTCCAGTGACAATAATTAATTTATGGTTTATGTTTTAGGAAACCAAAATGATATTGGCACCACACCAAAGTGTAGGAGGACAGATGAGGCAAAGAGGCAGCATGATATTGAAGAAGGCTGTAAATGTTTACGACTTTGATGACTTTGCAAAGTGTGTGGCAGCAGCCTCAGTTAAGGTTACAGTGCCTGAGGTTACTCAGTTTGTTAACTACAAGAGCCACCAATCGCAACCTAAGCTGCAAGCAGCTGGCCGTCCAATGCTCAGTGAAGTTAGTGTGATAAAGTTTGTAAGAGGAAGCAGAAACTTATCTTACAAACTTAATCATGGAAATGACACTCCATGGCTGGAGTTCGACTTTCTAAAGTCACGGTATAAACCTTCAGTTGACTAAGGACTGATGCAGTCAGCACATCGGGGAGTAAGCAAGCAGAAGAAGCAGGGACTGGTCAACTGGTTGAGAAACATATGCCACCGAGCCGTCACCGATTTTGGAAAAATTTGGTAGTCAGCAATGCTGTAGACTTGGTCACAGACTTTGAGTAGACCCATATAACTCTATGTTAAGCAAGTGATCCTTCAATTATTATATAGCGTTACCAAGGTTTTATAATTGGTGTGGTATAATGATTATATTTGACTGATCTCCATATGTGTTGCGCAATGTTTCTCTCTTCTAAACCATATATCAATAATTTAATACATATTTGTTCAAATGTACATGCTAATATGTGGATTATTGCAGGTGATAAAATGCAGACAAAGCCCTATATCTCTAGGTAAAGGGTTTTGTCTGCATAATTTTAGTCAAAAAATGACAATATTAGCTCACTAAACCAATTATCCCATTGTTTATCTCATTGTTTAACTCGAATCAAAATTTCAATTGATAATTATATTTGAGATAACCATACAAACATTGTAAAAGAAATTTTTTTTAATTATATTCATATGGTAAGGCTAGACAACAAGCGCTCTTAAATCATCTCTGCTGAACAATTTCACATTCCGGAGATATAGGGTTATGTCAGCACAGGGCAGTATAGGATATCACTATTACTGCAATCACTCACTTAATTTATGGGTCGTTAATACAAAATTGAAAACTAGTTTTAATAAGAGGCTTGTAGACTCTTAAAAATAGTTTTTCGTAAGTGAATTCGATTTAACCAAAAATGCTTCTTCTAAATCCGTTACAGCAAGTGCATTATTATCTAGTCAATAACGGTCTTCTTCACATGAATGGCTGCGCTTGATTTTTGATTTTCCGCTAGAGATTTAAAGCACATCAATTGCATAAGTACTGTTTCAGCTTATTCAGGCTCTTCAATATCTTGGCTTTTAATTGAGCCATTGTTTGATATGATGAGACAGACATTGGTTGGTGTTTATAGGGTTTCTCTTGAGCTCTACCGCAGAAATGTTCAATGGTATAGACTCAAAATTTATGATGTCACAATTTTCATATTTGGTGTTGTGTGCTCTTACCACTTCTTTTTATCGCTTAGCGCTTAGCAACTATGATAATGACTGTAGTGGCAGGCAAAGGTAGGACAACTCCAAAGAACCACTAAAGATGACAAAGGAATCAGTGTCATTAGCTGTCCATGTACAAACTACTTTTATGATAAATGACTCAGATTCTAAGTACCATACTATATTTTATCGATAATATTATGCGCTAGCCTCTTTTTTATTGTGATGTTAAAGGGCATGACTGAGGCTAATTAATTTCAACCATTGCGATATCTCGCGAGAGTGCAATTTAAATATAGTCCTTATATGTTATTTCATTACCTTTAGCACCAAGGGTAGGAAAAACCAGGTATGTTGTTAGTAGTTGTTTCTGTTTTTGTTTAATTTTGTTGTAGAAACCAATTAAATTAAATCAATTGTTAGGGTTGACTCACTGCACTCCGGGATTGTTCAAACTAGAGAAGCCTGCAGTATAAATAACTTAATTTGCTTAGAAGCTAGCAACATACACAAAGTGATCAATTTAACTGTCCAATACACCTGTTTTCTATTTTCCATATAATTTATTCGAATGTGATATAAATAATTTATTTTAATATTTATATTTTTTGCTTTTTGATATTTAATTACTAACTAGTTATTAGTCAAATTGTTAATCGTTTCTGTATGGGACAAACAATGCCACCATATAAAACGAGTGATAATAACTACTATAAATGTATAAAATGCACGATGGATGAAAAAGCTAACTCTAACAACCACTCAAAATCTATTAACCCAGACTATGTGTTTGTATTGGTCGGGTATTAGCAAGATTCTCGGCAATGTTGATTATCTAGAACTCTAGTTTATTATTACCGCTCTCTGGGTTTAAGAGCACAAATTATTACAGAAAAGCGCAGCCTCTATGGCAGCGAAAGATGGGCAAAAGATTCCTCTATGGGACGACCTGATGCTAAATGATAACTATGACATCACATTGTGGAAACCACAACCAAGTGTTTTTTATTGCAAGTCATACTTTTGACACCCTGTTTTTCATAATTCTATTATTCTTTGTGTATTGAATATTGGCTCATTCGCAAGCCTAGACTCTGATGTACTGAAGTGTATGATAAAAGTACTTGTGTAATATATGTGCTTTGAGAATCAGTATTGCTCAGGTTGTTTTTAACCTAAAGAAATAATGGGAATTCCATCTGTTGATTGTTAAAACTTTGTTATATAATATTATGAATCAACATGCACATATAAACACATGATCTATTTTTAGAAATGGAAATCCTTCTGGTAAATATTGTTCTACTTTCTACTATTTATTTGCTCTTTTGTAAGCTAGGTATTTTATTTCTTGTTTTGTGTTTAACTTTCATGTCGTCTATAAAGTGTATTATTATTACTGTTGACTAACTTTGTGAAATTTGTTTAGGTTAAGTCTCATGATGCTTGAAAGCTTGCTCCAATACAACACGAGTCAGAAACTGTGGTGTTTTTTATACTTAAAGTGACTGAGTATTGAACATATATTCTCAGTTCTACCGATTTTAAAATACTTCCACTGTCTGCATTACAAAAGTCAAATTTTGTTCCCTGTCACCTGATTTATATTGTGATAATATATAGCTGCTTCAAACAGATACAAAGTTTTCATTTAACATTGGGTTTAATATTTAATTCATAAAATGTGTTTTACTATTTATTTAACATTATTCCCAATGTTTAATTTAATAAGGTTTAACTTAACCATGTTCTTACACCTTGTGATGTTATTCAGATAAAATTTTTCTTTATATAGATTATAGATGAGTATATAAACCTTGTTGAGTAGTTGTTACAAATGTTAAAATGATTAAAGGGCTGGTGATGAACGATGGCCTCCATTGCTATATGATCGCAGTATTTCAAGCTCTGACCCATCTACCTGAATTCATGGAAGCATCTTTCTGTAAGTATAAAGCAATAGAATTAACCTAATTCAAATATATATGACAAAATCTTTGAGAGTTTGCAATTTTTGTATACAATTACTGCTTTTGTTGTCAACTAAAACTATGTCAGTTCTAAATAAAAACCAGCTTTATGTGCAACCTGATTTTGGCAAGCTTGGCTGCAAACTTTAGCAAACATATCAATGAACTTAACAAACTTGGGTACAGCATTTATAGAGACAGTTATAAAATATATGTTTTTATTTTAGAATCAAATAAAGATTGAAAGCTCCAACGAATAGTTTCATTGGCTATAAGACCGTTGTAGGTTAATTGTGGGCAATAAATATCAGCTGGTAGAAATGGTTCTCAGCTTCCCGGTGCATATTTATTTGGAGATTTACCCGAAAAGAGTTATTGCTGCTACGCCCAAAGAAGAGTACAAATAATGTATAGGCAGCATTCAGTTTTTAATGAAGGGTAATAATTATCTTCTCAAAAATCTAAATAGTCCTTCGAAAAATATATCGCAACTCTCTATTTGCGCGTTCCCTCTAATAAAGCGTCTTTATAAGAAAGAGCCTAAAATAAAAAGTATACTCCTATGACTTTCAAATAGAGGATTTACGATATAACTAAACTGATTGTAGCTAACGAAAAGTAACGAATCTAGTAGGGGTTAACAAAAACTAGCTAGTTTGTAACGATTGCCAAACACCTTTTTTGGCTCTGCAATCAAAGTTTCCAACAAATCATGCAAAGATACCGTAAAAAAAATTTAATACAGATTGGAAAACATGTTTGACTTTTGTAAACTCTTAGATGGTTTAGCTTTAAGTCCTGTTAGAGATCTGGCAGCCTTGCAGGTAAACTGGTCATTATATTTTGTGTGCTACCAGCTCCAAAGTCAATGTTAGTTGATGATCTATTGTTAGCATCATGTAGTGCTTCAAACTAGCATCTGGTAGCTATTGACAGCAGCAAGTTTAATGTCTTGCAAATTGATTGCTGGGCTTACTAAAATTGTTCTCTAACATCTGGAAAAGGAATGTGCCATAATTTAAAACTTTTTTATGATACGCTCCAGCATAAATGTTAAAAGTGGATCTCATTAAAATGAAGTTGGGAAAGTGCAGACATGTTGTTAGAATAAATCATGGTCACCTGTTCCAAGCTCAGCTGCACTACCAAAAAGACAAATTTGGAGTAAAAATAAGCAAGTCATAAAGTGAATATGAACAGTAATAAATGGAAAAGACTTAGCTATAAAAGGAGGCTAGATAATTTGGGCAGACTAGAAGAAAAGCCATTGTTGTCGCATCAACGGACTGATGAGTAGATGAATAATCATTTTATTACCATTTATAGAAGTGAAAATTTGAAACTAACACTGTGCACTGCCAAATGTCTAAACTCATTTCTTTCACTTGACACGTGGCTTTACGGAAGTTAATGTTGAAAGTTTAAAAAGTGATGAAGGCGTACTCTAAAATTATAATCTTATGTTTTAGGCAGTCGAAGAGCAGGTACTTGTTTAACTTGCCATTTTCGATTGTTGGCATTAAAGTCGCTAGCAATGAAAACTGTTAACTCCGGAGATTTTTGGGAAAACAAGGGTGAGTCGGCTGCAAGCAGACGAGTATAGAAAAAACTGAACGTCTCAATCATATTTTCTTAGGACAATCTAGCTGTTTATTATAGCTCTTGAATGTCAGTGATACCTTTTCTTTACAGTTTATTGGCCAGTTAGAGTCTTTACACAGTTAAACTTTTCCACACCCTGGAATCTGCTTTCAGTGTCAATAAATGGTATCCATCAGTTAGTTTATTGCTCCTTGAGGTGATTTCCATTGTTATCCAGACCAACATATAATCAAATATTCTAATATTTAACTCATATTTAGCTTAATGTGTAATATATTAAGCTTGGCTGTTAAAAACTAGAGATAAATAATAAACACAGCAACTCAGTTTAAGAATTTAAATAAATTTTTCAAATACTGACAGAATAGAATTTGTTCAAATAACAATGAATGAATTTTTTCTTAAAATTTATTTGTAAAACATTTTCAATATTTAAGCAAAGGTTTTTGCTTTGTTAGTTTTCTGTTCTAATAAAATTTTTTATATTAATAGAAACACTTATATCTTTATTTAACCTGAATCGTTTGAACACGGAATAACAAATAAAGAAGCATAGCCATTCAATTATTGTGACAGTTAACCTGACTTTGAACCATTAATTTGGACAGGAGCTAAGAAATAATTGTAGCGATAGAAACAGTTGTACAAAATAAATCAATTTATCTTCTTTGTCTTTTACATTTCCTTAGCGACTGGCAGTGCATAGTTTGACTTTTGGTGATTTGTTATTTTCTATAGAGTGTTATATATTTAGGTAGTAAGTTTAGATTGCTACTCAACTAACACAATGGTACTCCATAAAGCAACCAAACTGAAGCTAAGATAGCTATTAAGTAAAAGGTTTATCGACCTTCCAATAACAATTTATCACTTTGAAATAGCTAATAAATCCTAAAATGAACTCACTTTTAATAACTTTAGTGTTACAATAAAGCTAACTTGCAAACATGTTTAAATTGAACACTATTGCATGTATTTCTAAGCTGTGTGAATCTTTATTACTTGCATTTCATATGAAAATAACTCAAATTTGCTCCAATACAAATCAGCTTTGTGGGTTTTTTGCAGTATATAGTAAAAATAGTATTGGTTTGATCCGATCTGAATTGGCTTTGTATTCTTTTTTAGAATAATTTGAACTGTATTTGCTTGCAGTACACAACGCACAGATATGTTTTTGCTTAGATCTCAGATTATTAGCTAACCCAGTGATGAGGTCTGCTACTTTTTAACTTCATTTTTTTTACTTGAATTTTAGAAACTAGATTTACTTAAAAAGTTAGTTGCATAATAATTATAAAAATTCAAAAACTGAAAGAAAGGTTTTGAATGAAAGACCTATTTTTTGTCTAGTAAACAATTGCCAAAAAAAATTCATTTACATTTTTTGAAGTCAATTTAGTGCTTAAAACTAAAATATTTTTCAATTCGTTGCTTGCGTGAGGTTATCTTTGTAAAGCCTCTTAGATATTATTCTATAATCAATAATTTTGCATGCGCAGATAAACATAACAGTGTCTTGTTTGAAAAATTATGCATATGGCAGTTTTATTCAAGCATTTGATGTAGAAACTTTTGAAAAATACTACAAAGAATTTTACCAAAACAAAAAGTTATTTGGTGAATTTGCTTGCAGATCAATGGAGGAACTCAACTTTGAGAGCGCTCAATTTTAATGACGACGACGATGTTTGTTCCTTTTTACTAGCAGTTATTGATGAATGTGATAATAACATGTGAGTTTTATGAATAGTCTCATAACAGGGTAGCGGACGGATTATTATAAAAAAGAGGGGATAACTCTAGTCATTTTGGGAAGAATTGATTTAGTCATGGCTTGTTAAGGTTAAACGGATATATCTACTATTTACAAAAATTTGGTTACTAATGACTGCTTGTCGTTGCCTGGGTAACAGAAAAGCCTTTGCACACAAAATTATTCTCTTTTAACATATAAAACAGTTACCATTATAACTTTTAATTTTTATTTTTTGAGGGAAGTGTTTGGTTGAATTAAAATAAATTAGGAAATAAATAAAACAACTGTAGAGCCGGTTAATTCTGAATTATTTAGCAAGTAACGGCTAGATGATATCTGTTGGCTATGAGTATCATAACAAAGAATTTGATACTTATACTATTAATATGAACTAAAAAAACGAAATAAAAATCCTGAGTATATTGAACTATTAATAAGAATTAATAGACAAAAGTATGCATTAAAATGATACTGTGGCAGCAGGAACTATCTAACAAAACGTTAAATACGACAATACTGGTACTTCTCGAAACTTGTAAAAATGTGAAAATGATGTAGCAGATAATTTGTCTAATCGAACGAAGATAGACCTAAAAAAAAACCAAAAAGCTAAACACAGGGGTACAATGGCACATTTTGAATAAAAACAAAAAAATTGAAAATTAAGACTGAAAACTAGATAATGGAATTCAAACTCAGTTTTAAAAATCTTTCTAAAAGAAAAAGAAATGCACTAAGTAAGATTAATAATCAGCGTGTGCAATAGCGATAACTATAAATGAAAAGATTGGAAATGAAAAGAGTGGCTTAGCCAAGTTAATGGTTAAGCGAGCTTGTTTTTGAACCTACAAATATAATGTCATGAGTTCTAATTTAGTGAAAAAGTATTTTATTGCTAGATTTTAATTGCATATACTGGACATACC